>NC_134489.1:72000007-72025007 GCF_040206685.1 Ascaphus truei
GCACAAACGCTGCAGAGAGCAAACGAGAAACCAATGTGCAGTCGCTGAATATATAAATGATTCCATGAAAGACAATTACTTAATCATTCCATGTTGTTGACAGATCAAGGGGTTTCCTTATTTACTAATTACAAGTCGCCTGTGTATTACTAACCATTATTTCATCCGTGATTATGAACTGTTATAAAGACTACCTGGCTATTTTAGAGGGTATGGATGTATTGTGTCAAACCTTTGCTCCTAGGAACAATCAGCATCAGACTAAGCAAAGTAAGTATCCAATGTACTTACACGTTGATTGTTATAATTTGTTTACAATCTTGTGCTTTTTCCTCTAAAATGCAGGAGAAAATATTTGAACGTATTTTTTTTTTCTATGTGACTTCAATTATCGTTTCGATGAGGGATTTGATGAAACCAATGTAATTGTATCACCTTTATTGGTCTTAAGAAGCAAATCTTGAACCATAATAACACTTTATCTGTTTGAAAACCAAGATACCAAACTGTTTTATTCCTATTTAATATTAGTGTGAGCATTGTAGAAATTGTATTTCGCAAGTTTAAAATGCGCCAGGTTGTATTATTGATGTTATTACTATTAATATAATTATTATTGTATTGAAGGGGGAGAAAGACACGTTTATTGTATTAAATTAAAGAAAACAACAGTTTAGCAACATAACAGTTATTTACTTTTTCTTGATAATAGGAATTTTGAAAACATTTCTGCTGTAACTAGGTTCGTGCATACAAAATAGTCATTTAGAGTATCTTTCTGTATAGTGGAGGGTATAAAAAAAATTGTGAAAATAATGTACAAAAATATACATGTTCCTCTAGCTCAAATGTCTGCATTAAAAGAATATTTAAATATATTCAATGCATAGTCTAAATATTAGTTACATTTTTTCCATTGGCTTTGTGTGTGTGTGTGTGTGTGTGTGCATGTATATATATATGTATATGTATATGTATATGTATATATATATATATATATATATATATATATATATATATATATATATATATACACACGTACACACACATATATATATATGCTTTTTTAATATTCTGATTAACAAATTTAGCATTTTGATCAACAATAATTACGACCTTTGTTCTACAGTATTAGATGCGAGGTTTTGAGAGGAGCAGAAACAGAGGGTTAAGGTACAAAAGGTAAAAAAAGAAGAGAATAACATAGAGAAAACATAGCATCATTAATACAATGTATATCTAATACTGTAGAACAATTGGTCGTAATTATTGTTGATCAAAATGCTAAATTTGCTAATCAGAATATTAAAAAACCGTGTGTGTGTGTGTGTGTGTGTGTGTGTGTGTGTGTGTGTGTGTGTGTGTGTGTGTGTGTGTGTGTGTGTGTGTGTGTGTGTGTGTGTGTGTGTGTGTGTGTGTGTGTGTGTGTGTGTGTGTGTGTGTGTGTGTGTGTGTGTGATATTATATGTACTATATATTGATTGAAAATATCACACCTTTGACTGCAATGTTAACATTTGTTTCATTTTTAAGGCACGTCACCATACTAAGGCCAAAGGCAGGTTCGCATTGATGGCTGCTGTCTTGTCACGTTCAAGTGGAAAGCATTCTTGGAGTTCTTCTTCAGACACAGCGCAAAGGGATTGAATACAAACACAAAAGACAACCCAGGAAACAATTCTTTTGCAAGTTGATTTTTTATGTACCCCCTGTTAATTCTATCAGTGGACCCCGGAGAATGACCAGCGTTTGCTTCAGTGTGTGTATACAATAGCACCAACATTTTTTAGGCAACTATCAAATTATCTTAATCTGAGATATGTTGTAATGTTTGTGATTTTGGGGCAACTGTATTTATCCCACGCAGAGCAAAATTGGACAACGCTTTGATGAAAACCATAGAGGTGTATTTACTAAAGTCTGCAACAAAAAAAAAGCATCAGATTTACAAAGAAAGAATCCCTTTGAATTCAACATTTGGTTTCCCTTTGAGAAATCTGTTGCGATTCCTTTGCTATGGCTGTGCCCCAATTTTGCAGCCAGGAGACTTAAAGCAGCCCCCTCTGTATTTTGGACATAGCTGATATATATTTACAGACAGTGAAGTCTGTTTATCACAGTCTCCTGGTTGGAGCCAATATTGCGCTAGGTTTACTAAGAAGAAAACGTTTTTTTTACTGAAACCAAGGGGAGTATATTTTCTGATAAATCGGATGCAGTATTTTTGCAACAGCCTTGTCTTTATTTTGCAGCCGGGAGACTTTGATGAATGACACCCAGTGTGTAGTTATATCTGTAATGTGTTGCTGTAAAATGAACTGACAAGGCAACTGGAGCTGGCAGGATTAAGTCTGTGCCTGTGAGTGTGTTTTGGGGACTTGGTGCAAATCATGTAGACACCAGGAGATGGCACACAACGTATTCCTATATGTTTAAAACCTCACTCACTTTGTCAAAGAATCTGAAGGGAAAAAAGGAGAGATCGACCCCCCCCCCCCCCTGATTTATTTAACAAACGATTTACTTATGCAAGTTTGGAAGAAACCACTTTACATTTCTGAAAGAACACATACTGTACAATTGTGTTAGAATTCGTATTTAACAATGGCCGTTTACACCATTTCAAGTAGACATTGCAAAATTCTCAGTTGTAATGTGCATTATATGTGATCATTATATATATCACATCATATAAACATTGTGTGATTTGCGAAGAAAGGGATTGTTATAGTTATTTCAATCTGTTGAAAGTCCCATAATGCACATTCTGTGTTGAAAAGGCCCAGCGATTTGTTCCAATCAAATGTTATTTTCTCACTGTTTATATTCTTTCCGCATATCAATCAAAAAAGCGTGAAGGTTATTGTCAATAATATTCCTATGGTTAATATTGTCAATAATATTCCTATGGTTAAGGCACCAAGACCTTTGTTAAAAGAAGAGAGTGTTAGTAGTATTTTGGACTATATTTTTGGTAATCCTAGCTGAAATTATTTTAAAACTATATTTGACAAAAAAGAAAATTTCCTTCAGCAGGAAATATTCTTAGAAAAACGTACTTCTTTTTATCGATACACATATAATGATTTATAATGATAAATATATCAGTTGCATATAATAAAGGGACAGCATTTGTTATTGTTTTTACTGAGCAGGAATATTCGATAATAATAATAATAATAATAATATTAATAGTCATAATAATAATACAAATAATAACGAGATATGTCTATTTTTCAAAAGATAACAAAGTACATATGCTTTTTAAAGATCAGCTGTCGTCTTAAGCAATTATTGTCATCATACAATGAAATGTAACATGATTTTTAGACATGTAACTAACCAATCGAAATCAGATCATCATCCGATTACTTTTTCAATTTCCCCAGATAATGGAATAGAGTGTGTAAGGGTTTCAATAATATATATATATATATATATATATATATATATATATATATATATATATATATATATATATATATATATATATATATATATATATATATATATATATATATATATATATGTGTGTGTGCATTCCCTAACTTTGTATTCCAGACGCAGACTGTCGTTTCTCTATATTCTAGTCATTTGTTTTAATTTAGTTTTTATGTGCTAGAATTTCAACGCAAAAAAAATAAATAACATTTTGGAACAGAAATTCATTCTGTACATTTTATGATTTTTTTTTGCCATCCGAAAGCATTTAAAAGTCAAACAAAAGGATACATCTATTATTTTATTCTACCATCGTCCTCTTCATTTAATTCAGTGGGATTCAGTCTTAACAGAGCAGAGAGAATGCATGGATGTATAAAGAATGGTAAATAGCCTAAATGTGCTATAAATAATTGAAAGCAAAAGGAGTTTAGTTTTATTTTAATGTACTCCTTTACTCCTGTTTATTGATAATTTATTTCCATAAAATCCTATAGAAAGTTTATTCCAGTGTAAATACAATGTAGAAATTATGATCCCTTCTTAAATTAGCTGAAAAACAATGTTCAGAGTTATTTAAATATTGTACTCAATGCTATTACATATAAATTTAAGAAAAAATGAATTGGAATTTAGCATTTATTTTTATTTGCAGGGAGAATGTATTACACAAATCGTCCAGAAGGTGGCAGGATGATTCCACTGATCACAACTTAAACAACATTTAGCTTTTAGCAATGTCTGTCAAGTTCACACTCCAACTACACTACACCACATAAACTAATGTGTTTAGCATGTCTCATCTTTTTATCCTTTCGAAATACTGCTTGAACTTCCACTTTTTGTGAAGTGCGAGAATTACACACAGTATATAAGGACCCTGTAATGTATGTTACAACGTAACAATACGTTATAAATGCATGTAAATAAGTCAGAGAAAAAAATATATATATATATATATAAATGTTTTTTGATTCATCTGACTTATTTAAATGCATTAATAACGTATTGTTATTATGTTATGGTGTGTGTGTGTGTGTGTGTGTGTGTGTGTGTGTGTGTGTGTGTGTGTGTGTGTGTGTGTGTGTGTGTGTGTGTGTGTGTGTGTGTGTGTGTGTGTGTGTGTGTGTGTGTGTGTGTGAAAGCACTGTATGCTAGGTGATAATGGCAAAAAGCAAAGGTTGCAGACCTGAATGGGCTCACAAGTAATATTTTTATATGATATATATATATATACAGAATAGTCTGTATTTGAGTATTAAACTGCACGTCTTTTTGCAGTTTGAATTATTTTGCTTGTGTGTGTGTGTGTGTGTGTGTGTGTGTGTGTGTGTGTGTGTGTGTGTGTGTACTCTTGCCACTGTACTTACCTCTGTACAGTTATACAATACAGGTGCAGTTAGCTCCTGACGATTTTATTGCTGGAATGTTAGGAACAAATAGATAAAGGATAATACTTTCGAAATTATGCAAACCAAGCGAAACATAAGGTGCATTAAAGCTTAGCACCGTTTAGACTGTCAATTTATTATTTTTGGTGTTTTCTAACACAATATAATATATATATATATATATATATATATATATATATATATATATATATATATATATATATATATATATATATATATATATATGCTAGGTAATAATGGCAAAAAGCAAGGTTACAGACCTGTCTAAGGCATGTGAATGTGCTCACAAGTAATATTTTTTTAATATTTATTCAGAATAGTTTGTATTTGAGTATTAAACGGCACCTCTTTTTGCATTTTGTTGTGCCTGTCCACTATTTTGCTTGTGTGTGTGTGTGTGTGTGTGTGTGTGTGTGTGTGTGTGTGTGTGTGTGTGTGTGTGTGTGTGTGTGTGTGTGTGTGTGTGTGTGTGTGTGTGTGTTTGTATATATATGCACACATTATCAATATTCAGATCTTAGAGACATGATTAAATCTTATAAATATAAGAATTTTTTTCCCAAAAAATTAAATTGTACAAATAGTAGTAGAATAAATATTGGCAAATAAGCACATTTTAAAATAATATATATATATATTTTATTTATACTAATGGAACATATTTTCAGAGTTTCATTACTATATTATTTTCCTCAAAGAAAGTATTAAGGTAAATTAAAGTAATTGAAAATGTTAGTATGTGTATGTTACACCACATGAACATAAAATAAAGTACTTAATCAAAAGGAAAACATTGATTTTGAGCTTGAAGTGTTGAATTTCTGTTGCTGATATGGGAAGATGCACACAAGTCTCCCCTCTTCCCCAGCAGTGTAATATGGAGTCATCAAAACACCAGATTTAATAAGAATGAATTCGATTTTTGTTCCAAAAATCTAACACATCTTTTTGCACCAGCTTCAGGGAACTCTTGGATTCATAATATTCCCCTAACTGCATAATAGGGTGAACACTGAAGCTAAAAATGCACAAGGTTTACCAATGCATCCCATTGCTGTAATAGGATTTTTAATTTTCAGGAGATTTCGTGCAATTGATTTGCTCAAATCTTGCTGGATTTGCACTAAAGTGACCTGTCGCTGTCAACTCGGGCCAGGATATTTGTATTTATGTCTAGAGCCCACTGGTGTCTTTTGTGACTATTCCTCAAAGTCCTCCACCTACAAAGATGCTGACAAAACTATTACAGTATAGAAAAAAATAGATTCCATCTGAAAGCAGCAATATTATTCTTTAACTATCTGGTGAAGTTTATTACACCAGTTTGGCCCCGGGATGACTATATAGGGTATTCCCCAATACTACCAGTAGTCTAAATCTATTAGAAACTCACAGTAATCTGACACATACTGTAGATGTGTGGTATTGTTTGTATATCTACATGATAGAAATGTGTGGATAATTATGCTCCTAAATCAGAAGAAACATAAGATTATATGTTTCTGTGCCTATAGAAACCGAAGCCCAGTGTGTGTGTGTCTAAATCATAACCATGAAAAGGAATAGGAAAATATATATTTTTAAATAATTCTAATTTGTATGAAAAAATGAACAACGTTTCGGTCCTATTCCTTTTCATATCTACATTATTTGAGTTGGGTTTTTTTTCTCCCCAGATATGAGCTAGTTCATACATGGCAGGTATTTAATCTACATTCGAAAAAAGCAAAAAATAAAATGGGACAAATAAAATTTAATATATACCATAAACAGCAACACTACTTCTGCTCCATTTAATTTAGCACATTTTACTGCTGTAACTTATTAACATAATGTATGCTTTCTACATTGATTCTTACCTTTCCTTTGTGCTACTTAGCACCCCGGAGATATTTGCTTGCATTGAAAGCTTTTAAATGGATGAAAGTGCCATTAAAATGAGTACAACTATTCCAAGAGCGGCCATATAAACCTGTTAAATAAGAGCGCAGGGCCATAACCCTTTCCTAAAACTGTATGTGTGTAGATAAGTAAACCACAATTATTATCAGTCACAGTCACAGACTCCCCTGCATTTTTATTAAATAAATTAAGGGATTAAAAAAAAAAAACTTGCAATTTTTATTCATAGGAGATTTTTTTTGTGGTCTATGAAATGACATCATCACCTTGAAAAACTGAAAGTGCTTAATAACCCACCCAGTCAAAACAGATTAATTACCAGTAGAAAGGCACCGACTGTACCTTGAATATAGTTTTATTCCACTGAAAAGTAACAGTTGTCATATAAAGGTCTAGTTTCTTTGTATTTTTGCTTGTGAAGCCATTGTAAAAAACAAAAACAAAAACAATAAAAAAACAGAAGTCAAATTTCATAAAAGCTTCATTATTTTCTTATGTTAATCTGGAATAATAAACAACCGAACGATTTAACATGAAAAGTGTAAAAGAAACAGAGATGGGGTTGCATAGTTTATGTTCTGCTTATCCATATGCTTGAGAAAACAATAAATATTATTCTTGATAGATAATAATTATTTCAATACAAAAATATTTGGGTCTTTTTTTTCCCTACACGTAGAATTGCAGAGCCGAATTTAATTATTTAGGATTTCAATACATTCTATCACACGTGACATTTAAGATTGTAATGTATAACTATGACACACGTAATATCTAATTTGTGTAGAAAAAGGTATATAGAAAAATATGAATTAAAATGTAAATATGACATGACTTCTAATGTCATACTGATGTTGCCTTACAATACATCGACTACAGTTACTGTGTCATTGTATTTTTGTATATTCTGTATTTTCTCTGCTATGGCAAAGTAGATGGCATTGCATTCAATTAATTTTAAAGTTCAATCGATTGTAGACTATGATTTAAAAAAAAAAAAAAGTAATGTGAAAGAAGGTGTCATTATCCAAACAAAAAAACATAAAATGCCACAAAAATCTGTTATTGGTAGTAAAGAATCACCTACGTGAATGATTATGAAATCCAAGAATCCCATGGCACAAGCAAAATTATACAGTAATGATTTAGATGCAAATATAAGAGTCTTCCAAGATTATATGAATGGCCTTTCTGCTTTCTAGTGGAGTTGATGTTATTTTTTTCCATTATTGCTGAGTACATGTTTCCTGAGAAAGAACAATACCTCATGATGGCAAAAATATAACATTTGGATTTAACACATTATAATAATTTACAGAATGGAAATAAACACAAGTTCGTCCATGCAAGTGCCTTTGATAATTGCCCCATAAAAAGCATTTCAAATAATGAAAATGGAAAACCTGCCAAAAAAAAGGTTGATGTCATAACACATTTAGTAGAGAAGTATATTGATGACAGAATGAGTAAGTCCCACATTTTGATAATTAAATAGAATTCAAGTCTTTCCAAAAGCACAAGTGAGTTTCAATGTACATTTAAGTCTGAGTTGAGATATCAAGAAATGTTGTCCTTTAGCTTGGAGACAATTTTCTTATCCTTCACTCGCCTGTTTTGGAACCATATGGTGACTTGTCTCTCAGACAGGTTGGTTGCTGCTGAAATTCTCCTTCTCTTGTCCTTGTTAATGAACTTGTTAATGGCATACTCATTCTCAAGTTCTTTGAGTTGCAGTTTTGTGTAGGGTACCCTCTTCTTCCTCCCACGCCTGTAGACACACATGTCTGGCTGGCTTAGTGCAACGTCTCCTATTTTGAATAACAGAGCATATTAATTTTGGATACGAACTTTTCATATATTCCCACTTTCATTTCCCCCCACACCCCATGTAGAATTAGCATTGCAAGATTGATGTATGCATTACAAAAATCCTGTAGGTACTATTTGTTTCCATATGTGCTTTGTCTCTATAAATAATAGATCATAATGCCCATGATACCAAACGTATCTAAGCAAATGGACCCCATTTAAATCAGCATACATTTCCCCTTGACTAAATAAGTATACACTGCACAGCTTTTACCCTAATTTTGCAGCAGAGTTTCTTAGATAAATATACATTTTCTTGTATGAATGATGTGGACATTTAGATACTATAACTGACTCACATACATACTCACTTAAACTGCAACATTTAATAAAAATATATATTCTAAAATAATTCTGTATAAATGGAATTTACAAGACGCCTATGAATTCTCGGTGATCTCATGCCATTTGGTGAGTGTGAGTGCTTTTCAGTGCTGTATTTCTGTATACAGTACGACTGTACACTGGTAAGACTGTTCACTGGATTCTTTTATACAAACCAGCGTGTCCACAATAAACTTTCACCTAGTGATTCCTACCTGGGAAAGACGACTTCCAAAAATGTGAAGGTTGAGGCTGGTCTTTACCACAATAAACTTGACTGTTCCAGCCATTAGCTAGAGTCCATGATTGATAGCCCTCCATTGATATGTATGTTTCGTGCCTGGGTTCCCCAGAACCAAACGTTGACACCATATCTAAGTATCCAGGAACATGCTGATACGGGTTGGTATAGCCCTGAAAATAAGACATTTCTTTTGCCCTTGAAGACACGTCATTACTGGGGACACTTGTACTGGCCAAGCTAGGAACGTCCATATACTTCTCCACTGGAAATCCGCTAATGGAAGCATGGCTGGAGGATTTCAGAGGGTTCTGCTGAATCCCAACACCATGAGACATACGACAACTGTAGTATCCGTTTCCAAAGTGATAACCATATCCCAGCGGTGGAGCAGACGGTCCAGTAGAACCTGGACATGCTGGACCGTCTTTGGTGGACTCAGAACGTGTAGAGTTGGAGCGCTCGGGACCAGGATAGGTTAATCCTGAGACTGTTCTGCTGGAGGAAGTGCCAAACACGCCAGGGGGAGAGAGGAAATTCCTGCACTGATTAGTGGAAGACCCTTCTCCTCTTAATCCTTCCATTTCCCACTGATTGCGTTTGCTCAGGGCTTTGCACATCACTCTTTAAATCCAGTGCTGGGCATAGTGGAAATTGGTATTCCTTGAAGCAGGTTAGATCATTGTGGTACGTTTATAAAAACGAAGTTCAGGTTGGGAGGGGGTGGAGGAGTCCTTTTACAGATCTGTTTGCAGTAGCCAAAGAGGCTTTGCATTGGTTATTTCAAGTCACGTGACCTCAATACTGACTTAAACCCACTGAGCAATCAACCCACTCCACTGGTCTAGGGGATTCTGATTTCCACGTAAATGTTTCTTTCTTTCGTTTCAGGTTCCTTAGGTCTATTTGATTGCTTTTTCATTATTCATAACGAATCAGTATTATTCAAAATATCCAGAGTGCACCTTGCATTCATTCTTAATATTTCACTTTCAACAAGTTGAATATTATAGTTTATGTGCAATTCTCTTAATAAACATAGTGAAAATAATGTTAAAAGTCCCGATGAAATTAATGAATCTCTAAACGTGCTTGATCTGTACAGAAGGGTTCTTCTGAAGTTATATAGTTTACAAAAGTAGAATTTTGACACGCTAGCAAAACAATCTTACAAATACATGGGGTAATGTAGAAATAATTACTGTCTAGGAAATATAACCAAGGAAATGTAACAAGAAACATGTTTCACACAATACCAATAATACATTTGTATCAAAGATATTTACGAGATAAATTGGCATTGGATATTAATTATCACGCTAAGCTTTAATAATTATAACAACAACAGCAATAATAATAATAATAATAATAATAATAATAATAATAATAATAATAATAATAATAATATTAACACGGTAATGTTTGCACTAGTTAACAATTGATCAAATTAGAACCATTCTATTGTGACTTATTGTTGTTTGTTTCTTAGACATAAAATACATTTATCGTGTAATCCAATGTTAGTCCTTATCAATATTTACTTCTCCATTATACTGTACCTACGGAAAAACAGCATTACAAAACTTTGAATTTTAATTTAACTTGAAACACCTGTAACTTTGTGTATTAAATATATAATTTAACTTGGTATTTCTGAGTTACTATACAAAACTTAAATTGTTGATTTCGTAAAAATAGTTACACAGAAATTATGTTTTTTTTACAGTATGACATTTCCTATTAGCTTAATAAATCGATATCTACCAGACCTGTAAAACATTTTACATCCATGGAAGTATAAAAACTATAATATGATGATATAAATACAAAGTAATATAAGGAATACTATAATAACGTTATTTAGAACACACACACACACACACACACACACACACACACACACACACACACACACACACACACACACACACACACACACACACACACACACACACACACACACACACACACACACACACACACACACACTATCATATAACTGGTTTTCTCTCATAACCAGAATAAAGACTTTAATGAAATTTTAGATTTATAGAGTGACGTGTCAGGTCCAATTACCACTGACTGTACACAATGACTCATTGTTACAGTATATTTCTGAGGGGTAAAACATGCAGCTCAGAATTGCACCGTTTAAATAAAATGGTATTGATTCTCGTATACACCACTGCAATATCCTGTTCAAAGATAAGGTTGTTATTACCAAGGTTGTGCCATATTTTCAAATATGAGAGCAGTGCAGGTACTTGAGTCATATACTGTTGTGGTTGAGTTTCTTCAATGTCCTTTAAGCACCAGAAGAGACTGATGCTAAGAGGGAAATTAACAAGGAAAGACACATTAGGCCTCATTTATTTCAATGTTATTCCTATATAACTTGTTAAGGAGACTCCTCCTACATCCTACCAACATACAGGTATTAACGTAAAGAAAACACAACAGCCAAGATGATGGGATTCTGGACATTACACATGTGAGGTTGCACTGTATCAAGCATAAGCAATGGATGTACTTCTAGAGCGCAATATCTTAGTTAACATCAGGAAATGGATTTAACATTATTAACAGCACTAAACAATTTATAACGAGATTCAATTATTATTTCAATTTGTGTATAAGGAAACCAATGTATATTGTATTGCACAAGAAAGCCAGTACCTTTTTGAATTTGTGGCCAAATTATGTGTTATATCTATGCTATATTTATGTGTGTGCTATATTCATTAGTATATTGAAACTCAATTGGTAACTGTTGCACTGTACACACTAAAACTACATACATTCCGATCAAAATACCCATATTCGCATTATATCTAAACTATCTATAATATCAGTATATTAAACCTGTAAGATTGAACAAAATTACATGTTTTAGCTTTGGTGTGAAAATTATTAATTTCGTTACAAGCAAACCATGGCAGCTAGACATTAATTAAACATAGGAAACGAATTAATGTACTATGTATCTAATAAACCTGATTTACATATCCTGTCTACCTCCAGTAACGTTTATGCTTATTGTGGACTTCAAATTCATACATATTTAGCCAGAAACAGTTGTAAAACTTTATTCTGGCACTGTTTAGAAATACGTTTTAGCAATCTATCAGGTGCACTGCTGCCATAACTGGAAATATATATATACTAATTGTGAATCCGATGAATATATATATAGAATATATATATATATACCGTATATATAGGAGATGCTAACATATTAGGAAATACAGTAGTTAAATCAAATTATATAATCATGGCTCCCCATATTTGTGTGAATTATTAAGAACAGCAATATAGTGAGCACAGTGATTTACACAAAAAAAGATACTTGCTCTGCTGTGCTGTGGAGTAATTTGTGAGCATGCAAAACGTTGTGCTTAGGGGTTCTTAGGCAGCTCAGCTGCACAAGCTGAAAGGCAACAGGTCCCAAATTCACTGTTCTTCATTTTAAAGCTCATTTTGGCAACCTTCTATCCGTTTATGGAGACTTCAAACATATTTAAACATGTTGGATGTCTTGAGTGTTGGTAAAAAGTTGTATTTAGAAAAACGTACTTATTCACTATAGATGTGTTTTTTTGCCATTGTATGAAAATGTACAATCTTCACGAGTTTCATACACAAAATTGACTCAAAGCAAAAGTATCTTTAACTTGACATTTTCGTTGGCAAAATCTATCAATCTGTAAGATCCCCATGGAATGAATGCAGCACAGTTCTCTAAACTCAATACTTTTTTTGCATGGCAATATGTAAATAATTGGTGAAGCTGTACATTACAGAGTAACAATTCCTCCTTCATTTGGTTTGCACGTACTCATTACATGAATAATTCACATGTTAGAGTTCATGAGAATGAAGATCCATAGAGTTGTCATTTGTCACTAAATGATTAATCTCAGTTACAGAACAAAAAATGGACATTGAATAAATAATATTTGTGTATAGAAAAAGCATCACATTCCTGCACTTTCTTTTGCATAAGTATAGCTACTGTACCCACTGTTTGTTCCACTGGAAAACTTCAACTATTTAATAAGTGCTCCTTTCTTTTTTTTTATAACAGCAATATTTTCAAGATATTTATTTATTTATAAAATATTTTACCAGGAAGTAATACATTGAGAGTTACCTCTCGTTTTCAAGTATGTCCTGGGCACAGAGTAAAACAAATAATACATGGTTAGAAGTACAGTTACATAAATGAACAGGGTATACATTATATACAAGACATTGCGTGCACAGTTACTGTAGATAGTGTATAGGACATGAGAATAAAGTTCCATGGATGATGTATTTCTACTTTCAATAGCAAAAATATCTAGTATTTACATTGAAAACATTGGATCAATTAAAGGGGGGTCACTGCATTGGTCATTCTTTACATATGCAGTATGCACTACAAGCCGTAACAAATGTTTAAAGCATGGTACTGCTTTTTGTTCAGACCACTACATTTATTAACAACAATATCCAGATGATGCACTTGTGTTAATCCTTTGCTTCTTCTGCTCAGTTAAATGGAAATATTTAGGGAATACTTGCAATACATTGATACATACATGCATGTTAATATTTAAAAGCAATTGAACAATCTGTATATTTTGTAGTGTAAAATATTGCAAATCATTGTAGGACAGTAGTTCTAATATTTTTCGCACTGCTACTCAAATACATGGCACTGTATCATTTGGAGGCGTTTATTTACCTAAAATACGAATAATTAAATATATGATGATCAGCACCTCCCTTTATAAGAGAATTTGTGTTCTAAGTAAAATATCTTTGTAAAATAAAGTGTTCCCCCAACGTTCTCTTCAAAATTTCAAGATATTTTACACACATTTTACAAGTTGAAAAATCTGAAAGCACATTTGTCAGTTTGTTTAATTGAACTGTCTAATTACTTAATCAATTAGACATTTACTACTTATTAAGAAGTAGAGTGCATTTGGTTCATGTGGTAAGGCAGGGATCCTGAACTCCAGTCCTCAAGACGACCCCCCCCCCACCCAAACAGGTCAGGTTTTAAGGATATCTCAGCTTCAGCACAGCTGCCTTGTGCAACTTATTGGGCCACATGGGCTGAAGCTGGGACTATCCTTAAAACCTGAACTATTGGGGGGTCTTGAGGACTGAAGTTGAGAACCCCTGGGGTAAGGCTATGAAATTGATTTTGCAACATACAGTAGAGCAAACTAAAGCAATACAGAGGCTTCATCGCTAGATGGCTCTGTGTGTGTTTCAAGTGAATAAACTAAAGCCAGTTTGAATGCAGCTACAGTATACTGTACAATAGACAAAAAAGTATACAACGTACTTTACCGTTCAAGACTTATAGTATTTCATATGAAACTAGTGGGAAATTAATATATACGAAATAAATGGTGGCACCCAGTGTTAGCCCAGTGTTTTAAGAACTATGCATTAACTGGATGTGATTCATAAGGTCAATTAACCACTAGTTTACCTCCTTGCTTTTATAAGCCTTGCCTTTCTGTGGCTTTCTGCAGTGTAAACAAAACTTTATGCAGACTCCACTTAAAGGTTCTACTGTCAAGGACAAAAAGACACTGCAATATCCCGTCTGCATCTGCACAAAGACTTCCTCTCTCCACTATCTTATAACCTTTATAAACATCTTTTTTTTTTTAACATATAGAACACAATTGTTTATTCCATAGGCGCACTATATAGTAAGTGCATTATCCAACTCTATAAGTTTTAGCAAATAGCTATTTTAAGTAAGAGACTTTCGTGAGATAGCAACTAAATGGGTTCCTCTCCTGGGTTTTTACAACCAGCAATAAAAAAGTCATGTTTTACAACCGCACCTTTGAGCACCTGTAGTTGACCATCGAACAAATATTTAGCATGGTTCTCTAAAAGTTATACTACAGTGGATGAGCAGCTTAGACATGTGTCTTTTAAGTTCAAATTAGTTTGGTTTTAAAGCTGTATAAGAGATTACTCAAATGTATTTCAACTTGAAAGTTGAGATGATTGTGTAATAAAAACTAAATCTAATCCAAAATCACAGAGATGATCTTTTTGAAAAACAATTCTTCAGTATGTCCTTACAAAACCATTCAGTTGAAGGAAATATTTATAAAGACCATTTTCAAAGCTTTATTTGAATACTCACCATGTAAACGAGGAGATTGTAAAGCCCTATTTTAACATAAAACATTGTCACCAATATCTTAGATACATGTATTTACATTAGATGGGCAGTATATATGAAAATAATTAAAAAAATATATTTATATTTTCTACATCTCTGTAGTCTTCCAGCAGCATAACTTTTTAACATGGCTTTGTATAGGTACCCTTTCTTACAGATGACTTACTTAGAATGATAAAAAAAATAAGCATGCATGGCTATACAGCTCTTAACCCTGGCTGTGCTCAAAGCTGTGACCATGCAGCAAGCTTAAGCCTATAGGGAACCATGTTTATGGCTTTGAAGCAAAAATGTGTGCTCATTTGCATGTAATTTCCCAGAATTCCTTGCTGCAGTGGAAGTGCTGTGTGCTGGGTGATAATGGTTAAAGGCGGGGTTGCAGACCTTTCTAAGACATGCAAATGAGCATACAGTAATATTTCCATTTGCTATATGCTTTGCTGTGGAGGTTTTTTGTCACTTTTTTTACCCACCATAACTTAACTATATATATATATAAATGTAAATACAACTGTATGCTCATCTGCATGTCTTAGGCAGGTCTGCAACCCCGCCTTTCCCCATTATCACCCAGCACACAGCACTTCCACTGCAGCAAGGGATTCTGGGAAATGACATATATATATATATATATATATATATATATATATATATATATATATATATATATATATATATATATATATATATATATATATATATATATATATATATATATATCCAGCTAAATTACATAATACAAGGAAAAATATAATGTCATTGTTTACAATATCAGCTGATGGAAGACGTGGTAAATTAATTAATTGCAACTAGTGGGACCTGTTAATACTCCAACATGTGCTTTCCAGATCTCACAAGTCTCTTCTTTAGATCTAGGACCATCAGATTATTGATTTCTTTCCAGTCCTGCTTCCATGCACTGTATTGTCGCTTTATTAGTGTATAAGTGTATTTGCCTTGGATGCCATTGGTTTATATAATTCTTTACCGCCAGCCACAAATAAGAGACATGCTTTCTAAAATAGTCATAAATAGATGCGATTTTTTTTCTCAAACTTTGACATTAAAAAACACCATTGATAGTTTTCTGGATGATGTTTACATACAGTATATGCAATGTTTTGAGGTTCGTGCAGCAATGCTTAGACACAAACAGACGGGGGCGCCAAACGCCAGCGATAAGATATAGTTGGTGTCTTCCTTTAAGTCATCACATATTGGAAATTCAATTTGGATCAAGTGGGCCACTTTATTCTAATAATATTAGTTCTACACATCTCTGGACGTTGAGCACATATAGGCATATTTTTTCTGTCACCAATTATATATATATATATATTTATATATTATTTTTTTTAACAGGTATCAGAATACAAGAAATATCTACATCATTGTTATTTTTGATGATTGACTTTATGTCAATCAATAAAACACGAGAGTTATATAAAAAAAAATACAGACACTCACTATGGCCAAATAGCTTAAACTTGCAATTAAGTTTCCAATCTTAGATCAAAGGAAACTTAATTTTCAAAGGGTGGAATTCCAACTTACTGTTGCTGAGAATGTATTTCAATCAATCACAGTATAATTGCACATATAAGTGATCCTGTTGGATAAACCTGCTCTTAAGGACACTAGTAGAATTGCATCATTGTTTTCTGCAAATCCAGGGTACACCGCTAAAGTTTTCCCTAATAAATGTACTCAATGGAACATCAAAGTTGTTAGCAAAACGCAACGGTTTATTCTTATTATTAGTCTTTTCTTTAAAACAATGTTATCTGTTGATTAATTAATTAACACGTATTTAAATATGATAATTCTCCCAAAAGAAGGAAACTGAGAAAAATAGCTTGGGTATAAAAAAAAAAAAGAAAAGAAATAAAAAAAGAATGTAGAAAGAAGTTCATGATTTTGTGTGCAAGTGCTTATTTTTAAAAGGGCATGTAAGATTTTTTTTGAGAAATACTATAAAATTGCAGTTTTCATAATAGAAGTTTTGATATTTAAAATGTCAATGTTAGATAATCAAATATGTGATTCTAATGTAAACACAGTAAAAAGAAAGGATATAAAATTGTTGTACTAAAACTCCTGCGAGCAGGAATACTATATATAACAAATTATCATAGTGTTATTACCATTAGATGCATTTAATCTACACATGTGTATGAATTGAGAGTTGATTTCTATGTATAGCTTTTCATAGTGGAATTGAAGACACATTCATGATTTGTCTTTAATGAAAGGGAAATAAAGTGACATCTGTACATAAAGAAACACAAAATAAACATTTTGCTGATAAGTGAACTGATTTCAAAATGTAAAGTGCAAACCATACTATAAAAAAATATATGAGAACGGTCATTTTTATATATATGCCCTTTTCATTCGACATTACAATGCACAATTGTTATCTTCCAATAACAATCTTGGTTATTTTACTCTATTTCCCTTGCAGAAAAAAAAATACGAAAGAACGAGCATCATTAGTACCTAAAAGCCAACAAAACAAAATCAGAGTATAATGATGTACCTAAATGAAGGGGGAAATGTTGCACAGCTCATTTTATTAATCAGACTGTCAATTTCACCCAAGAGGCCAAACCCCACAGCAACTGAAGCAAGATCTGATCAAGCTTGAGGGACGAGCTTTACTCTTCACTCCTTGTCTCTCTCTGTACCTGGATATATTTGTCTGCTTAGAATCCGCCTTCATTACCAACTGACAGGAGCTTGTATTTATTTGCTTATAAAACTGTTACAATAAATGATTATTCAAACAGCGTCATTCATACCTTAATGACGAGCCCTACTTTTTCATGAATGACATTTCGGTCTGGGAAGGATGTATGGGTCATTTTGACCAGTCATTCCATCGCTTTGGCATGCCACAATTTTTAGGCAACGCTCAGAAAGATAATATTTAGAGACACTTGCCAGGCTGAATGTGAATTAGCCCCTGCTGCAGATCATCATTACAACAGCACCATACTACTTTGACTTTTTTTTTTTTTTTTTACAAAGCTGAGATGATGGAAAGGATAAGAAAAGAGATGATCCTCATGGAAAGAGGACTGCACAGTCCCACCACAGGCAAAAGGCTTTCCAATTTGTCCGACTCAGCTGGAAATGCAGTGTTGGAGGCCCTGGAAAATGCTCACCACAGTGCTCGCCTGAGCCCTAGACTAACTTCCTCCTCTATGCATGGATCCATAGGGGACATCCCCAGCAAGGGCAAATTTGAAATAGACACTTTGTTCAGCATCCCTCACCATAACAGTGAAAGCCACAGCACTTCTGAAATACCCTCGTCTGAAAGCAGGAAGAAAATCAGTCAGTATTCTGAAGTTTCACAAGAGGCAGATATGAACAGTGATGTGGAAGTGGGATGTTCAGCACTGCGCTCCCCGAACAGCCTTAGTTCCTCCCAGCTGAAGGAAAGTAACAACAAAGGTACATTTACCGATACATTATCCTTTAAAATACAGAACTCTGCGACAGATGGGGGTTTGTATTATATACAATATCGTTTCTTATTCTTTTTTTCCCCTGTAATAGAGAGTGGTCGCTATCTACAATGTAAATAAGATACCACTAACATGGGGCTATTTTACCCATATTACTATGTCATTGTATATTATTTTCTTTGTAGATACCACACAGACAATGGATAAGCAGCTAACCCCTTATTCATACGAATGTAATCGCGATTAGCTTTGTAGCTTTTATTACGAATCTGTTGTTTTTTTTCACCATGTAATTGTATTTATTGTAGGAAAAATGTAAATAGTATTCTGCTTCCAAAAAAATGTCATTGTAATACTTTATAAATGCCTTTTTATAGGCATCTAAGAGCATGTTTTGTGTGTGAGATACAGTCCTAAATTACCATCTCGTTTAAAAATAACACATAACTACAAATAAATATACATTTTCGTCCAAACATGATTTAGTAGGTAATACTTATTTCCTTATATCTAGAGAGTTCCCAGCGCTGCTCAAATTTTTGTGCTAATACTTAAATCAGATCTAAAATCTGGCTGGGCTTTGTGTGTTTATACATCTGCTGTACAAGTTACACGTATTAATCAAATTGCAGGGATATAATCACTTAAATTCGGTGCTATGGATATTGAAAATAAATTCAGGGGGAAGAAAAATGAACAAAACATCCAGCCTTTAATTTGAAATCATTTCATTATTAAGCAGCTCAAAAAAAGTTTATCGATTCTTTTGGCAACACAAATCTGAATCAATGACATATGGAATAAATTGTGGGATTAGATCAATCGGCTTAGTTTAACAAATGTATTATATATTATCTTTATTTTACTTTGGTTTATATCTCACTATAATAACACTGGTTACTAAGACCACGACAAACACCCACGTTTTATTCTCCACTAAAATTTAATTTTACAGCTGTAAACACGGTGCTAAAATCTTATTTATGAGCTGTGGATCCCTCCTAACTTCAGATCCATTGACCAAAAGTCAAACTTCCGTTTGAGCAAAGTATGCCCAGAGTTACACTTGAATAGCATATAATATAGTAACATGATAATACCACATGTACAGGAAATTGGCATGTGTATGCCATACTATTAGATGTATAGCTTTATTGCCTATGCATGATTTTGTTCCCTAATATTAAGCAATACATTTATTTCCGTACTAATATTGCCTGGTGTACTATATCCCTGTCCATCATTTATAGCTAGTGGGGAACCCAGCATTTATTGCCCCCAATACACAATATCCACTACACATAAATGTACTGTGTTGTTGACATTGTTGCACTGTGCTAACCACTGACAAACTCTTGTGTATGGTTTTAGAGAGTGGTTCGGTAGCCAGCACCACCAGCTCGTCTGCGGGTTCTGGATTAGGCAGTTTTAACAACAGTAATTCCGTGGGGAGCTCCAGCTCTGCAGCGGATCAGGTGCGGCGCTATCGCACGGCATTCACCCGGGAGCAGATAGGCAGGCTGGAGAAGGAGTTCTACAGAGAGAATTATGTCTCCCGTCCCCGGAGGTGCGAACTGGCTGCTGCCCTAAACCTCCCTGAGACAACCATCAAGGTAGGATAACCTCAGTCCAGCTGAGGTCGGAATCTCTCTGCCCTTGCACAACACTCACAGCTACTTTCTACATTCTTTGTAGATTATGATGCCCTTTGCTGAATCAAGAAGCACATCTTTGACATATTTGATTTCAAGAAGCATGTTGGCATTTAGAAACTAATTTTCAGAACCAAAAAAGTCTTCTTCCCCTGAACAAGAGATCTTTGTGGTCCCAGGAGCTTTCGTGCAATATCTGATAACTTTTAGAGTTGTTTCAATAAAATGTATTGAGATGTAAAATATTTTTTTCCGGGAAAAATGAATCTTTAACCAACAGGAGAAGTCATCACATTGTCTTATACTTTGATGGCAAAAAAAAGGAAGTTTCTTCAGGTAGCAAATTGATATTTATTTCTATCTAAAGTAAACTAAGAAGGGATTTCATGTTGGTCTAATATAATGTATACAAATAACCAGTTTTCTTCAAGTACAATAAATCTATACTTGACACTGCACTTGTATATAACTCTACTAAGTGTCTGTAATTCAATTGTCTTTATCTCGAAGCACATAGCTGTTCACATTGAAACATATTTTACAAATCAACATCAATTTGAGGTTGCACACTTTGGTATATATAACTCGTGTCAACAGTCCAATAATATATGTGTTCTATATTTCTTTCACTGAAGTCCTAGGGTGTTGTTTGCCTCACATGTATATCACGCAAAATTATCATTCTGCCTGATAAAGCAAAAAATGTTTTTAAGATTGAATGTTTAACGTAGTACATTTTTACTGAAAGGAGAGATAAATATATTAGAAAATTGTGTTTTTAGTTAAAAAAAACATGCATTAGACATCGCTACACACACACACACACACACACACACACACACACACACACACACACACACACACACACACACACACACACACACACACACACACACACACACACACACACATCATATCCATTGGAAATCCGAAACGTTGAGCTAGTAAAGACACATTTATTACACCATTTGGTGTGCCTGCATTTTGTATCTATCTATCTATCTATCTATCTATCTATCTATCTATCTATCTATCTATCTATCTATCGTGTGTGTTTGTACCAAGAAACAAGGGCAAATGTATCTAAAGGTTGGTTGTGTTATATCTGATAAGCTTGCCACATACATTATACATATGTAGATGTACAAATGCAATAACAACATATTTGTTTTAATGAGTATGAATTGGCAATCGCTATCTCAATTACATTTCTTATCTAATGATTTTATCAGCAGAAAAAAAAGAGATTTTACATTAATACTACTAAAACACGACAAATATATGTTCTGTTTTGCGCTTTTAAAATACATTTGAAATTAATATACTCTTAAATGTTCCCCTATACAGTACTTCATGCAAAAAAAGCATTATTTTGATTAAATGCTTAAATCCTCGTGTATATTGCGGGGCTATCCAACAATATAGAATTCATTTTTTTATTTTATTTTTAAGATTTGAGTCCATCAGCTCTTAAAAAAAAAAAAACGTTGACTGAATCTGCCAACACTTCTTGCTATAAATCGCTCCGTTCTGTATTTATTTATTTAGTTTTTTAATTGCAGGTGCATTTTTTTGTTTCTAGGGAACAAATCATCAAGTCGTAATCCACCATCCCCCATGCAGCCAAAATGCAGGGACTTCTTTTCACACAGGGTATTTTAATCAACTAAATTCTAAAGACTGTGCAAAACGGTCAAATGATCAAAATATGTGGTAAAATGATGATGAAAATGATCCAAAATCACTATCTGACAACATCCTGGCAGTGCAATAAGCAATCGTTGCAGTGCTTCAGTTGACAACACATGTGTGTCATTGTCTGTATTGGCTGCTTTGCTTCAGTTTCTGCTGTTATACATATATCTGTGTATGGGTTTATTTATGAATGTATATTTATATATTGGTACTAGGTGTGGTTCCAGAACCGGCGGATGAAGGACAAGAGGCAGCGCTTGGCGATGTCCTGGCCTCACCCAGCAGACCCCAGCTTCTACACTTACATGATGACGCACGCAGCGGCCACCGGAAGTCTCCCTTACCCCTTCCACTCTCATGTGCCTCTGCACTACTATCCGCATATGGGGGTGACCGCGGCGGCGGCAGCGGCGGCAGCTGCGGCGGCCTCAGGTGCGGCCGCCTCGCCCTTCGCGAGCTCCATGCGCCCGCTGGACACCTTCCGCGCACTGTCACATCCTTACTCGCGGCCGGAACTTCTTTGCAGCTTCCGGCACCCGGGTCTTTACCAGTCCCCCGCCGGGCTCAGCAGTACCGCTGCGGCGGCTGCTGCTGCTGCTGCGGCCTCAGGTTCCACCCCTTGCTCCTGCCTCAGTTGTCATAGCAACCAGGCGGCGCTGGGAACCCGGGCCTCGGATTTCACTTGCACGGCGGCGGCCTCGCAGAGGTCGGAGAGCAGCTTCCTGCCCTACTCGGCGGCGGTGCTCAGCAAAACCTCGGCCACCCCCCCGGATCAGAGAGAGGAAGCCCCGCTGACCAGATAACTGAGCCCCCGAGGTGTCCTCCACCCGAGGGGGGTCACATCAAAAAGCAACAGCCCACCTCTGTAGTGTCCCCTGCAGAGAGGACTGGCCTGGTGTGTTTATCCCACATCCACACACTAATGTGTGACTCCCCCCCTTTCATAAACTCCCAAGGAGATATATATATGTATATATAAATATATATATATATATATATATCATCCATAATTATAAATCAGCTTCAAACATGGGTAGGGGGGGGGGGGAACCTACGCCAAATTGTTTGGAGAAAAAAAAGGGATGACTCAAACTTAAAAAAAAATAAACAATGTATATTAGCAGTGAAAGACATGGCATAATTCTGTTTAATTTTTTTTGCCACCATTTGATTTCTTTTAACACAATTTGTTTTATTTGGTAGGCTGATTGACTTTCCTTTTCATGGCCATCCTTAGTGATGCTTTATTACTTTGATCCATTATGTTGTATCTGGAAAATACTTGAATCTTGAGATAGGGCATGTATCACAGCATTAAAGTGGGGCATATATTTTTCGTTCAAACTTTACCTTGAATTCTCCTCCTCCTCCCCATGATAATACAAGATATCATCCTGCATATGACTTACAAAGCAACCACTGGGTAACACAAATTTGCTTTACCAAACCCCAGCTACTGCAGGGACGTCCCTGAACTTTGAGAGGCACATCAAAAACTACCAGTGTTATTGCCATGTCAATTCTGATGCTAATAATGTGCAGATTATGACGAAAATTGCCAATCATGTTCTCTGATGGACCTCCTTTGAATGTAGAATTGGAAGAAAGTTCCCCGCATAGAGACCTGCTGTCAGGTACTAACAACCCGCTAAGGGAAGTCATTAGAAGAGACAGATAAGAGACTTGGTCCATAAAACATTGTTCTTGGTGCATAGGATGTATGTTATTTAATGTTATCTCTGTTACCTGAAGTGATTTCGCTGAAGAAAGCCCAGTTCTTATCATCAAAATTGGCAATTTTCATTTTGGTAACTCGGACACCCTGGGTAGACTTTTCTCCTTTAAGTTGATATTCCGCTAGTGTGAACAGCCTCATTAAATCAAACCTAGATATTTCCATAATGCTCCCAGCAGAGTCACTTCACTGTTCACATAATGAGATCTTCTGAAGAGTTGAATAACTTGCAGTTGCATGTTTAGGGCCCAAAGCACAACTATTTTCTGTGTTTGTGTGTGTGCATGCGAACACACACACATTCTATTTATTTAAAGTGGCATTTATATGTAACAGCACAATTATCAGCAACCTTTGTTCACTAAAAATGCGTGTATATATATATATATATATATATATATATATATATATATATATATATATATATATATATATAGTGGAAATGTGGATCTGCAGGAACCGATATGAATGTGACGATGTAAGTGTATGTGTGTGTGTATATATATATATATATATATATATATATATATATATATATATATATATATATATATATATACAAACACAAACGTGTGTATATATAAAAATACACAAATGTTTGTTTACATGTAAAAAATAAAAATATATACATACACAAATATATATATATGTGTGTGTGTGTGTATATATATATATATAAATAAATGATCTCATGTGATCATGTGAATAGTAAAGTGACTACAGGGAGTATTAGGAATGGTATTTTGTCTGTGTGGATGTAAACCATAAATACTCTCTCTATTCACACATACAACTGAGAATCATGGAGAGGCGCAGAGTATTCCAACCCATTGTTTCCTATTTTGATATTTGCTATCGCAATGACACTGACATTTCCATGTTTGTAATGGGATCACGATGTCTCTATTCAGTTCAGAAGGACCAGATTGGTGCGTTTTAATTCGGACATATTTGTGCGTTTTAATTTCTCTGTGCAAAGAAACTAGAAAGGTTTCACTAAGTCCTAAAACGGGATTTACTTGAAAAAAAAAATGTTTTCCTTAAAATATCTACG
>NC_134489.1:72330007-72467280 GCF_040206685.1 Ascaphus truei
CATGCCCAGTAGCACTCCAATTGACACTTTTATATACATATATGTAACGGGTATTCCACCCCACCCAATCGCAGATATAGTGTGGGTGCGGAGAACATACAGTGTTACCAGGTGTGGTGCTTTACCTGTTAAGCTCACAGGTGGGCTGAGCTTCCGCCACGGGGAACCTGGGGCAATTATATTAAGAGTAAGAGTAACCTTGTACTCGGTGCAGCGCCTCCACCTGCGATGGTTCCTAGCAGAGCAGGAATTGTTCCTCGCAGAACACATACAAAATAACTCGCACACCGTAATGTATAATAATTAAGGTCTTTACTTAAGATCACATGAACCATAGAACCAATAGAATTATAGGTGTCCCTCTCTGGAGGAGACACTAGTTAATGCGTCGCGCAGGACGCTTTCCCCAACACCGGGTGATCCCACCCCATGTCCAACAATCCCCACACAATGTCCCGCACTCCTACCGAGAGAGAGGATATGTGTGACTGCGCAGTCACTAACTAATAGAACTGTTGGTGCACTTGTAGAGTTAGAGTACCTGCTGAGCACTCCATTGCTCGGATCTGCAACGGCTTCGAAAAGGATCCGATGACCGAAGACACCGGAACCACCACCTTTGACGATCCCACGCAGAACCTCTGCCGCAACAGTCTGCGCCCAACCTTCTACACGGATGCGCAGCGTCAAGGGAGTCCCTAACTGACTCCGTGTACTAATGTGACACTCACTGCACTATAGGCACAGCAACCTTGAATGGCTTAAGGGGAAACTCCTAGGGCCTACGGGGTAGCCTATCTTCACCCTGGCCTCAACGCACGGCAACTTAACACTAGGCCCTCTTGTCCGCCCTCACAGCACTGACCGCTGTGACTGGACAATAAGGCACCTCATGAACTTAAGGGCAGCGTCCCTAACCTAGGGCCGTCCCTTGTCAATTACCCACTAGCCTGAGAGTGAGTTGGGGCCTACCTGGGATATGGGGGAACCTTACGTGGTGCAGGAGCTTCACTCGCTCCTTACACCCTTCCTTCCCCTTCTGCTCCCATCTCCAACTGATGTAAGTGACAGGGTCCCTAACCTGAGGGCTGTCCCTGGCAACACTCACTCTACTGGGTGAGTCAGGGCTATCTCGGGCCTTGGGGGTTGCTGGCCTAGTACAGGGAGTCACTGACTCCTGTACCCTACCTCCTTCCCTTGGCTCTGACTAACTGCGTAGTGCCAAACCCACACAATGTATCTACTGGCTCTTGCAGTGTCATCCTCCAGCCCTATTGGCTACCTGGGGTCAGGTGGCTCTGCCCCTATGCACCCTGGGGGCTGACTACCCTTCACTGCGCATGCACGACCTATCAATGGGCCACCCGGCGCTCCTAGCCCCTGCGCATGCGCAACAGCACTAATAATGGCGACGCCCTGCTTCCCGAGCCGCCGGGATCCTCGCGACGTGACCGCGGTCTTAGCAACGGCCCGATCGCGTCCCCGGCAACCGGCCGCATCTTGGAGGTAGCGCGCTACTCCCTGCTCCGGCCCCCACCTGTGGAAGCAGCCGTCGGGTCCGGCGCTGGCTCCGGCGGCACCCGCGACCGCGCTGCTCCAAAGGAGGGGGGTCTCTAGGAGCTGCTGGAGACCAGGGCTACATATATATATATTACGTGGTAATTTTTTTGGGGGGGGGTTGGAGCTTGCAGGGTATCTGTGTAATTATTAACTTTGTCCAGCCAAATCCAGAAAGGCCACCTTCAAACCGGAAAGCCGTAGTCTGAGAATCAGATGTCAAATGAAGTATGAAGCAGAATTAAATCATGTAAATTATCTCATAGCAGCTGTATTTCACCACAAGTATTCAGCAATAATTTGTACCCTTGATAATGGTCTGCAAAGAATTAACATTGACACAGGATAATCCAGTAAGATTAGAGGAGATACATTTTCTCTTGCTCCAATGGAAAGAGTTCTTTACTTTCAAATTTGAGAGAATGTGGAATAGAGTCGTTATCAATACACTGACAGCACATACAATAGGTACATTTAAGATAAGATTTGATATCTTCTTAGAAAGAAACTATCAGTGGATGGGCAGTAGAGGTTAATATAGAAGCACAAGGCTGGATATCTAATCAGAAAGAGATCGGATTGCCTTTAAAGAATGCCTGGAAAGATTTATTTTTTCTCTGTGGTCATTTATCAAACGATTCAGGTTGCAAACCTGATGCAAAAATAGTATCAGATTTATCCATGTGGTTGTGTTTCTTTATATTAATAGCAAATAAAAATTCTCACTCCTGGGCACATTTATATGTCACAGACAGATCTGCAACCCTGCTTTTAATTATCTCTTAGGCCGCGAACCCGCTGCGGCCGGCGGGGCGCGCGGCCAAGCGGCCGCGCAGCCGCGAACCACCAGACCCTTGCCCGAATGGTCCCTGCCCCCGCTGCCTCCTTCCGGCAGGGCTGACTACGTACTGTGACGCATCAGCCGGCCAATGCTGCAAGAATCTTGTGATTTTCGGCGCTGACGCGTCACATGGTACGCGAGTCAGCCAATGGGGAGGAGGGGAGGGAAGGAGCTAGGTGGGAGGCGCATTGGGCGGGGAGCAGGGAAGGAGCTGCGGGTTAAAGTGTGTGAGTATGTATGTGTGTGTGTGTGTGTGTGTGTATGTGTGTGTATGTGTGTGGGGGGGTGGATGGCACCACGATCAGATCCAGCCCCCCTCCCTCCCACTCCCGCCCCCCTCCCTCCCACTCCCGCCCCCCTCCGCTCCGGCTCCCGGCTCCCTACAGACCGCATATCGCGATCTGTGTCTGTCAGCGCCCCGCCTGTCTGCAGTGCGGGCGCGCTGACTGAGGGAGCGGGGCCTTAGCATACAGTGCTTCCACTGCAGCCAGGGATTCTGGGATATTACATGCAAATGAGCACTGTGTGTCACCTTTTACTTCATGTCCATTTAACATGGACCCCTATAAGCTTATGCCTGCTGCATTATCCAGCTTTTCAGCACAGCTTAAATTAAAGAAGTGCAGAGCCATTAACCTACTCATAGACAGTGGTTTTGACATTAATAAAAAAAAACAAAGAAGCCCAAAGCTACATCCAATATGGCAAACATATACAGTGAAATACCTATATATCTCTTGAAAAAAGACACAAAGAAAAACGGAGAGGGCGCACTAAGTATAGGCAATATAAATTTATATCATAAAAATATTCCACAAATGTGGATAACAACAGTTACAATAATCAAACAATATAAAGAAAAATTAATTTACAATCTAGGTAAAAGGCTGCTGAGGTATAACCGGAAGATCCGGAGGTGGGATCCAAAGGAGCAGATGTAAAGAGGGTCCGGACCGATGCCCCGTTGGTCGCGTTCTCCTGTCTCCACCGATACACCTCTCAGCTCGTGGACACTCCACAGCAGCCCCTCATGACCTCTATGCGTTTCGTACAATGTACTTCATTAGGAGGTCACGTATTGGGGCTCCCTGGGAGCTTACAAAGACTAGCACATCCAATGGGATTTCTCCAATTGAATCAACTCACCAAATGCAGGACGCTGTCAGCTGGGGTTAATGTGAGGGAGTGGCAGGTTATTCCCTGAGGAAGCGAACGAACTTTGCGAAACACGTAGGGTGTCCTGTGTGAGCCACCGTAGTTGACAACTGATGTCACAGCACGCATCATACCTGGAAGTGAGACTGGGCAACGGAGCTCGATCTCAGCGTGGAGGAAAAACTACCCAAACCCAGAAGACTGCAATACTGCTACAGACAAGTCGGGAGCCTGCACTGAGGGGAACAGACGGCCCCTGAGGGAGAATC
Organism: Ascaphus truei; assembly: GCF_040206685.1. NCBI lineage: Eukaryota > Metazoa > Chordata > Amphibia > Anura > Ascaphidae > Ascaphus > Ascaphus truei. Next base: position 72,333,830 of record NC_134489.1, read on the forward strand.
CTGCCAGACCCAGACCAAGTAAGCTGCAGGAACTGCATGAGCAGTTCCTGGACTAAGGAGTCCCTTCTAAGTCAAGGCTGGAAAGCTAATATACAATCTCGCTTTCAACAAGAAGACATTTGTGAGTTGGAAATCGGCGATTTCACTTTTTTATTGCTTATTAAACAACAGTATTATGCTATGTTGTTTTGTTTGTTTTCTTCTCTTTAAACGATTGTGATGCCCACACCACGTTGCAGTCTCTTTGTCCCAATTTAAGGCCAGAAACACTGTATTTTCTATGCAGGGGTTTATTTACAGGGATTAAATCATACAACAGGCCCACCGTCCCTATAAGTAAACCAAATAATAAAATCAAATCCTATTCCCGTTAGGGAAACTAACTGACTTTTCTTCAGCCGTCTCTAAAGACCACTGGCCAACTATATTGGTTCCCAGCTAAAACATGCCCTGGCATATGCAACAATCTACACAGTCTTTGCACACAGCAACAAAAAAGGGTTTTTGCTTATCTGTTTGTAAGTCCTCCGGAGCAGACGTCCCTTCTTCAGCACAGGCCTTGCGTCCTTTCCTTCTTAGGGGAACTTCGTCCCACATGTGACCAGAGAAACTCTCCTTGTAGGTTCCTCTGTAACCAGCTTTCGCAGCTGGGGAGCACTCCTATCTCCCCCCTTCTCTGGGGAAAACAGTCTCTCAGCATAGCAGCTTCAGTCTGTCTTTTAAACCACTTCCTTGTTCAGTTCATTCAGAGCAGGCTAATTAGCTTCAGCTGCTGCTTTTCTCTAGGGAAGATTTAACTCTATGTGCAGCAAAAGTCCTATAGCTGCCTGTGACAGAGTGAAGTCAACTCCTATCAGTTATGCCTGGGAGACATATGTCTGAGTGCTTCATCCAGCACTCATAAGGGTTAACTCAGGTGGAAGTTAGGAAATCAGAACTCTTTAGGTGACACCTGAGAGCCAGCAAGGTAGATAAAGGATCATGTGACTGGCAGTAGCTGCCAGAGAGAGAGAAGCACACTGCTGCGTGAGCCCTTAGCCAGAGGGATTTCACCAAAGACTACTTCAACTAAAGTAAGGATTATTAATTTGTTTACTGACTGCTTAAAGTACCCTTATGGTTTGGTTCTGGTTTAGCCAGCCAGCCTGCTAGATAGGTCTGCTGTGTTATTAGTCAGTTTTTCTCCCAAAGTGGAGCAGGATTTATTTTGTTAAAGGGACAGTGTACCCGCATGTTATGTTACTGTGGAGAAATAAAGCCACTGATCGTTTTTATTTATCCTGAAACTATACGTGTGGACTGTTCCCTGACCTCGGCTACAGGCCGTCCTGCCACAGGTGGTGTCAGAAGTGGGACATCGGACGGCCCCTGTATCTGAAGGGCTACACAAAAAAAAATGGAGACATTTTTTCTCAGTTCCTTGAGCAACAGCTCCAGCTAGCAGAGAAGCAAGCAGAGCGACAAGCTCAGCAAAATGAGCGACAAGCCCAGCAAGCTGAGCAACAGGCCCGGCGAGAGGAAAAGCTACTCCAACTGCTGGTCGAAGGCCCAACCCCAGGCAGACCAGGGATTCCAAATAACCCACCGGTGATGCTGCCTAAAATGAAGCCAAACGAAGACCCAGAGGCATTTCTCCTCACTTTTGAAAGGGTAGCCACGGCCCACGGCTGGACAGTTGATCGCTGGGTAACGACTCTGGCTCCACTCCTCATAGGGGAAGCTCAGGCAGCCTACCAGGCTCTTCCAGCGGACGAGGCCATGGACTATCAGAAACTAAAGGCTGCTATTCTGGATCGCCTAGGCCTCACGCCAGAGACCTACCGACAGCGGTTCCGGACAGTCAAATATACAAACCGAGACAGACCCCGGGTCGTAGCCCACCGCTTATTAGACTTATGTGCCAGGTGGATACAACCAGAAAAACATGACAAGGCAGAGATCCTTGAACAGTTTGTGCTCGAGCAGTTCATACAGATACTGCCCCCCCCCCTTCCGCTCCTGGGTAAAAAGACACGCTGCATTTTCCCTGGATTCAGCGGTCCGCTTGGTGGAAAACTTCCTAGGAGACGACACCCAACAGGATAGCAGGGAACGGCCGGTGCAAACACCAGTTGCTTCCGGTGATACTAGAGGCAGGAGAGCAGACAATCGAGGGGTCTACAACCCGCCAGCTCGGGAGATCCAGTCAACCCGATCGGAAGACCCTTTCCCATCTCGGAGGGTTCCTGGTACAAACTCCCGCAGAGACGCCCATCCTGGGTCCGAGGCCACTGGATCACTCAAGGGAGACTGCCACCCACAGTATTCCCCGAGAACCTGGACTCCTGTCACCCACCCGGTGGAGAGGATAACCCCACCAACCAGAAAGGAGGACCCCATCCAACAGCGAAGAGGTCCAAACACCGAGCCCCGTCGAGAGCTTCCGCGGACGACCGAGTTTGCGGACTCAGGAGATGAAGAAATGGACTGTTCATATGGCAGAACCACTGCCACAGCTTGTCTCCGAGGGAACCACAATCCGTGGTTAGTCCCAGCATCTCTGGAGGGGACAAAAGTAAACGCCATGCTGGACTCGGGCTCTGGAAAACACCTGATCCTAGAGGGCCTAATTCCAAGCAATAGACTATCTTATGACTCTCCTTGGAATTTTGAGTGTATTCATGGGGATACAAAGAGATACCCGACGGCGAACGTTACACTGCGTATCCAGGATCAAGAGGCTAGCCTACTAGTGGGAGTTGCTCCCTGGCTACCTGCTTCTGTTCTACTTGGCCGAGACTGGCCCTACCTCGAAACATTGTTGGCCCCTACTCCTACGGAGCCTACTTCTCTGGTACCGGAGAAGCCCGGAGACATGTTCCCTTTTTCCCCAGAGATTTTCCCCCGTAGACACCATGTCCCAAAAACACGTAAACAGAGACGTGCGGAAAAAGAGGACTGGTTAAGAAAGGCTGTGACTTTTGGTAACATTAGTCAGCCCAAAGGACTGCAGGTCATGGCCGGGGATGACCAGGGTGGGGATCAGATAGATACGGGAGTGTTGCCAGACCTGGATCTTCCTGACTTCCGTCAGAGGCAGAGGGAGGACCCAGCTCTGGCTAGACAATATGAGAAGGTGGTACAGGTCAACAACAAGATAATAGATGAACAAGGTGTAAAAGTGTTTCCACATTTTGAACTGTTGAATGACATACTAAATCGTGTGAATAAGGTTACACAAACAGGGGAGGTCATTCGACAGATGCTAGTCCCTAAAGGGTTGATTAAAACAGTGTTTACCCTAGCCCATACTCTCCCATGGGGTGGTCATTTGGGCAGAGATAAGACCATGGTCCGCATCTCGCCCCGGTTTTACTGGCCAGGCATACATGGTGACATCATGAAACTATGTGAGACATGTCCTGAATGCCAGTTAACTAGCCAAAAAGGACAGAAGCCGGCTCCTTTGGTTCCTCTGCCCTTGGTAGCCGTCCCATTCGAGAGAATTGTGGTAGATCTGGTCGGACCTTTAGAACCCTCTGCGAAAGGACATAAATGTATACTCGTTGTTGTTGATTATGCCACCAGGTATCCTGAGGCCTTCCCTCTGAGATCAGCCACTGCTAAACAGGTTGCTCACAGGCTGTTAGAACTGTTTTCTAGGGTAGGACTTCCCCAAGTAATGTTAACTGACCAGGGAACAAATTTCATGGCAAAGTTAATGCAGGATGTCCTGAAGTTATTGGAAGTAAAATCCGTCCGGACCTCGGTCTACCATCCTCAGACTGATGGATTGGTAGAGAGGTTTAACCGTACTTTAAAAACTATGCTTAGGAAGTTTGTGGACACTGAAAAGCGAGCTTGGGATGAACTTCTCCCTTTCCTGTTGTTTGCGGTACGAGAAGTTCCCCAATCATCCACAGGCTTCTCCCCGTTTGAGCTCCTATATAGACGCCAACCTCGGGGTATTCTCGACCTACTGAAGGAATCCTGGGAGGAGGAGCCCTCCCCCTCCAAGAATACCCTTCAGTATGTCATAGACCTTAGAAACCGCCTAGACATGATAGGTCGGTTTGCGAAGGAAAACCTCAAATCTGCTCAAGAACGTCAAGAGAGGCAGTACAACCAAAATGCTCGCTTGAGGGTCTTCCAACCTGGGGAACAAGTGATGCTACTACTACCGACATCAGAGAGTAAACTCCTTGCGAAGTGGCAGGGTCCTTTCCAAGTTCTCCGCCGCACCGGGGAGGTGAACTATGAGATCTCTCAACCAGGGTCCAGGAAGGGTAAACAAATCTACCACGTGAACCTCCTGAAACCCTGGAAAACGATGAGATCGCTGTTCATTCACCCTTGGGAAGGAGAGACGGATTTGGGTCCAAAGCTTCCAAAGGGTATTATGTACACTGACCATCAGGTTCCCATGGGAGAGCAGTTAACAACGGAACAAAGGTCAGACCTACTTGATGTATGTGACCAGTTCCCAGATGTTTTTTCTGAGCTGCCAGGGCAGACTGATTTAGTGTCCCATAGGATTGAGACAGAACCTGGCGTAAAAGTACGGTCCCGTCCCTATAGATTGCCAGAGGGCCGAAAAGACCTGGTAGAGAGGGAGATAATAGACATGTTGGAATTGGGCGTGATCGAGGAGTCCCACAGCGAATGGTGTAGCCCTATCGTGTTGGTCCCTAAACCAGATGGGAAGGTGAGGTTTTGCGTGGATCTGCGAAAGGTAAATGCTGTATCCAGATTTGATGCATATCCAATGCCTAGGGTGAATGAATTGCTTGATTCGCTTGGTAAAGCAGAGTATATCTCCACCCTAGATCTCATGAAAGGATATTGGCAGATACCTCTAGCGGAAGAATCCAAATGCAAAACTGCCTTCGCCACCCCTCTCAGTTTATACCAATTCGTCACTATGCCATTTGGGTTACATGAGGCTCCAGCCACGTTCCAAAGGTTAATGGACAAGGTACTACGACCCCATAGGGCATATGCCGTGGCCTACTTGGCTGACATTGTCATCTATAGCAGACACTGGCAGTCTCATATAAAAAGGTTAAGGGCAGTCCTAACGTCCTTAAGAGAAGCAGGGCTCACTGCAAATCCAAAAAAATGTGCCCTGGGTAAATCCACTACAAAGTACTTGGGCTATGCCATTGGGGGAGGGATAGTAAGGCCACTAGCTAGCAAGGTGGCCGCCATAAAGGAAGTCCCCACCCCACAGACAAAGACACAGGTCCGCTCCCTTTTGGGGTTAGCAGGGTATTACCGGCGGTTTATCCCCAATTTTTCAGAAATATCTGCACCCCTAACAGATCTGACAAAAAAGAGTGCCCCGACCCAAGTTAAATGGTCTTGGGAGTGCCAAGACGCATTTGACATGCTAAAAAAGTGCCTGTTAGAGGGCCCCGCTCTTCGGAGCCCAGATTTTAAAGAGCCCTTCATCATCCAGACGGAGGCCTCAGAGGTAGGACTGAGAGCAGTGCTGTCTCAGAAATTTGATGGTGTTGAACACCCCATACTGTTCATCAGCCGGAAGCTGTTCCCAAGGGAAGTGAGGTATTCCGTTATTGAGGAGTGCCTTGCTGTAAATTGGGCAATTGAGGCCTTGAGACATTATGTCGCCGGAGTACACTTCACCCTGGTCACTGACCATGCGCCCTTGAAGTGGTTAAACACCATGAATGACACAAATCCAAGGTTGACCAGGTGGTATATTGCCCTCAAACCCTTCTCTTTTGATATTCAGCATAGACCTGGAAAGGACCATGGAAATGCTGATTTTTTGTCACGGGTAGGAGTGGAGGGTCGGGCTTCAGCCGTGTGGGACACTAGCCACACACAAACAGGGGAGGTATGTGACAGAGTGAAGTCAACTCCTATCAGTTACGCCTGGGAGACATATGTCTGAGTGCTTCATCCAGCACTCATAAGGGTTAACTCAGTTGGAAGTTAGGAAATCAGAACTCTTTAGCTGACACCTGAGAGCCAGCAAGGTAGATAAGGATCATGTGACTGGCAGTAGCTGCCAGAGAGAGAGAGAGAGAGAGAAGCACACTGCTGCGTGAGCCCTTAGCCAGAGGGATTTCACCAAAGACTACTTCAACTAAAGTAAGGATTATTAATTTGTTTACTGACTGCTTAAAGTACCCTTATGGTTTGGTTCTGGTTTAGCCAGCCAGCCTGCTAGATAGGTCTGCTGTGTTATTAGTCAGTTTTTCTCCCAAAGTGGAGCAGGATTTATTTTGTTAAAGGGACAGTGTACCCGCATGTTATGTTACTGTGGAGAAATAAAGCCACTGAACGTTTTTATTTATCCTGAAACTATACGTGTGGACTGTTCCCTGACCTTGGCTACAGGCCGTCCTGCCACACTGCCCTATTCAGCCCCTAGAGGACAGTGCTGTTATCACACATATACAGTGTTCCAGTATCTGAAAGCTTGAAGAACACCAAGTCTACATCTCACTTCCTTACAACATCTCACATCTATTTCGACTCTCTTTACTCTGTGCTGGACAATGTCAGCAAACTTATACTGTGCAAATAATATTATTTGCACAATATAAGTTTCCTGACATTGTCCAGTTTTTATTTGTATTTTCTTTGTTGTTACAGCCCTTTGCGCCAATCAGTCCAAATTCCTTTCGCTAGACTTTGTGAGGGGATTTGGATAATCCCCTGGTTTGGACACTGGCAACAGGACTGTACTTTGGACATTTTTTAGTTCCTATACATTGTGGTTTTAGTGTAGTTTTTATTTTTCCATTTATTCATTTTTTGGTTTTATAGTGGTCTTATTGGAATTTATTGTGGTTTTACTGTGGTTGTACAATCTTAAGTGTTTTTATTAGACCTTGACTGTCCTAAGTGTTGTAGCGCTTCCTATACTGCCTTTTCCTTAGAAACATGTACTAAATTTACTTAAGAAGAGGCAATGTGTTTTTTTGGCCCTGATGAATCTAGTTTTGTAGCCGCACGGACATTGATACATATCTTCCATGCAGTGAAGCTAACTGCATTGCTTGATAAATGTAACCCTTTCACTGTCAAAGAGCCTAAAACGCGTTGGAGTGCCTCCGGGCAACAAAAGGGATAAAATAATTTACAACAAATTTGTCTAATTTAGATAATTGCACCCATTTAGTTTTCTTGACATACAGCCCGTATGTTTCCATATTTTATAGTGCAAAAATGGTGCAATTCTGTGGCAAAGAAAACTATGCCAAAAATATGATTTTTTTTTTCTTCCAATTGCCCAGGAATTGCACCAGACATAACACATTCGTCATTTTCCTTCCCCCTTCCTATTTCTATCTTCTTTCCCAGCTTCAAAATAGGGTGTGCAAGAGACCACGAAAAGACCCAACTTCTAAGGAGAAGTACTTCAATATAAAGGAGCCCTAATGGTCAAGGAAATGTGTGAAAGTTTGGAAGTTCTTTATTTGGCTATACTGTATAAATGTTATTGTATACTAGAGACTCTCAGTGACGGTTGAGTCTCGATGCTGTTATCACCAAAAAACAATAAAAAATGTTTGAAATAAAAAGAATTGCACCAGACATAACACATTTGTCATAAGGTGTGATAACTTATAGAGAACCAACAGTGCTATTCCACAAGAAACCTTCCCGTGCCAGTAGAAACCTTACAGCCCAATCACTTGAATGGCCCATAAGGTGTCTTCAGCACCAGACGGTGGCCTAGAATCATCAAATCCGATAAGAAAAAAATGCGGTATTATAGGCCAAAAAATTGCTTCCTTTTTATGGTGCAAGTCACCAATGTTGTACCGCTTAAAATAAAGCATTTTTACCGCGACCAGTAAAAAATCCTGACCGGCACCAAAATGGTTACATACTGCAAAATGTCGAGTGGAATAACACAGCATAGTGAATATTTGCCATAGTGTATAGTGCCGGGCTCTTCGACTAGTTTTCCATAGGGCCTGGATCCGGACGAATTTTGCAGTAGAAGGGCCAGAAGAGTATTCTAATGTCATTTTTTTAACGCAAGTATTTATGACATCTACATCAAAGAGCTGGGATAACTAATCCGGAGTCACAGTGGCAGCACCCCCCCCCCCCCCCCCCACAGCAGCACTTACTCGGCATCTGCAGCAGCTGATCTGTGCAGAGAAAATCTGTGAGTCTGCGGCGGAGGGGGGGGAGGGAGAGCTCACGCAGCCTTTGCTAGGATGTCAGCTGCCTCTGAATCCCCCGGCCAGGGACCATCTCCCTTCTTTCCTCCCCCAAAGCAGAGGTACAGTGAGGGAGGGAGGGAGGGAGGGAGGGAGGGAGGGAGGGAGAGGGGTGTGTGATTAAGTTTGCCAAAAAAAATAATTTTTAATTTTAAAAACGGGAGCCATGTCAATACCGCGTTATAGCGGGTCACGCTATAACGGGGTTGAGCTGTATTTCTATTACCTTAGCTTGTCTGAGCCACCCCAATGAAATTAAGTGAAGCACACAGTCTAAGGGCCATTCCAAGGCCCTCCATGGTCCATAGTTGTCCCAAGGCCTCCAGTTCAAGAGCCTTGGTAATGTTGGTTATAACATCACATAGATTCGTTCTTCATGTGAACACAATAGGAAACAAATTTCAAACGTCACCTGTTTTTTTTGTCTGAATTAATTTTCAAATATTTCTATCCTCCCCTTCTAATTGCAGATCTATGTATATAGTACAGATGTGACCCAAGAAGGGTCAAAAGATACCCCACAACATTGCACCCAATGCCAATGTAATTAATATCATGACAACAGATCTATGTATATGTCTGAACTCATTATTAAGAGGTAAGTCATTTCAGATGACATGCTCTTAACTTTTTATATCAGTTCTATAATGCAATTTAATTCTCCTTTCTCCTTGACAAGTTGCAATTAATTAATTTAACACTGACTCAGTCATTCCATTTAATAATGAAACCAATATTCTCTGTGAATTTAAATATTGAGGTAAACCTGCACATTTTTGCACAAATTATGATATACTTTGAATATTGAAGAAAATTATGTTCTTCATTGCAGAATATTAATATAATATTTTCTCTTGTATATAGTATATAGTGCGGCAGCTTACACAGCAGTGTACAAAGAATTTGTTCATTACAGGCTTCTAGCATAAAATTACATTTTTGGTGCTTGGAAATTATACCCACTCAAAAGCAATTGTTGCCAATGTACTATTCTTTATACCTTAGATCCAGTAGCTACTCTCTTAAAGCTCATAGGAACTGTATGATCATTGACCTGAATAAAACAATTCTCACTGTATCAGAATAATATGCCTTATATTTCTGAATTGCTCCCACAAATACAATACTGGTCTAACCAATTACCCGGTACTACATAAAAGCTGGGAATTAAAATGAGGGAATTTTAAATGTCTTTAAGTTCTTATAATACAAAATATTTAAGTGAGTTTACTTATTTGTTACATACATTTGAATAATACGATTGCAATTACAGATATATACACATTAGGATTGACTAAGACACTCTCTGTTTTCTTGCTTAGCCATTAAACCCACCAACAGTCACTCATGAAAGTATACTTCTTGGAAAGTATTGCAACAGTAAAGTCACTACTATTAAAAATCTGACAGGGTTATATATTCCATTAGGTGTTGAGTCACACCCAAGAAATAACTTTTCGGGTCTATATTTCAATGCGAAGGAAAGTGTGCTGTCATGCACTCTACTATTATCTGCTTTTGCAGTTGTCATATGTAATGATCTGTTAATAAATTTGACACACATTAATAAGCAGAGATTTATGCCACCCTGAAGCTGCCATAGTTCTTGGCAAATATTAACTATAGAATAGTAATGCGGGGCACATAGCCAATATCCAGCCATAATGTTCATGAGTAATGATTGCATAATTCTTGCAAACATACAGTAATCAGTGATCCCTACTGTATATCAGTGTCAAAAAGCATGTGGATATTGTTAGGAAATTGATTTGTGTGCCTGCAACTACTATGAAACACTGCTAAAGATGGTTTACTTTTGTGCTGTGTCAAACTTTTAGAAGTATTTTGGAATATTTGTTCCAGCTTCTTAGTAGTACGCAAATTGTATGATGTGTATGCTGTGGTAATTCAAAGTAATTTGGTATAAATAAATATCAGTCTAGCAATTACTTCAGAAAATAAATACTTTTTAGAAATATTTTATCTAAGAATATATTTTATCGGAACCATTGTAGATAGTTCTGTAGCTTTTGCTTATGATCTGACAGGTCTAATTTTCATTAATCATATACAGGCATACCCCGTATTAACGTACGCAATGGGACCGGAGCATGTATGTAAAGCGAAAATGTACTTAAAGTGAAGCACTCCCTTTTTTCACTTATCGATGCATGTACTGTACTGCAAACGTCATATACATGCATAACTGATGTAAATAACTAATTTGTAACAGGCTCTATAGTCTACCCGCTTGTGCACAGCTTCGGTGCAGGTAGGGAGTTGGTATTGCTGTTCAGGACGTGCTGACAGGAGCATGTGTGAGCTGCCGTTTGCCTATTGGGCGATATGTCCTTACTCGCGAGTGTACTTAAAGTGAGTGTCCTTAAACCGGGGTATGTCTGTATGACTGATGACAAAACAGAAAGTTGAGCCCTAGGCGAGGGGTGGTGATTTTCTATTTCCTCTTACCTTTCTGCAGCAGGAGAGTTGCAATGTTGGGAAGGCGGTTAAATATAGCTGCTATGAAATGACGTAGGTGAAGTGTTATAATATGAAATAGAAATAAGAATAAACAACACTCACAAGATGTGAACAATAGATATGTGGAGAGAGATGTATTGAAAAAATGAGACACCCCCCCCCACCAAAAAAAAAATACAGCTTTAAACAAATTATATTAATCAATTAAGAAATGTTTGAGTTCCCAATCAATATTAATACCTATGGGACTCAAAGTATTTAGGGTATATATTCAATACATCTCTCCCTCTGATTCAACTTGTTCAATCTATTCCCACCTGTAACATGTGATTGAACATGTTCAATGCCCCTTAATTGTAAAGTTACCTATACCTCCTTGACGGCATGTTGCAAAATGGCGGGCAACGGGTCTATTCCTCCAGTTTTTGAAGTCCTTGACTTGGTCACAAGAATTGGACCCAGCGGGGGGAACTTCCGATGCAGGAGGAGAGAGGCAGCACTTCAGGCGCCTCCAGAGAGGTTTAGCCCCATTCATGAGTGGTAGCAGGGATGTTAGGCAGGGTAGTTCTGTCTCTCCAGTGGATCTTGATGCTGGCCCCTAACCCCTTTGCCCCTGTTTTAGTTCCTGCCCCTTTGGTCATGGCCTCCGCTCTGCCACTTTAACCCAGTGGCAGTGGCTCTAGTGCAGTGATTCCCAACCTTTTTTGTTTGGAGGAACTCTTGAAGTATTTCGAAAAATCTCGGGGAACCCCTATCTGGCTGACACATTAGGTTTGACAGGGGTAAATCACACAATTTCATGCCTCACGAGCCACCTCTATTTCCCACCCTCTACCCATGTACAGGTATTTCTCTCCCATCCGTCTCACTCCCTCTCCCCCCCTCCTGCCTCCCATGTATTTCTCCCCTGTGTCTCAATCTTACTCCCTCTTTTCCTCACTCACTACCTCCCCCTCTCTCTCCTCTCACTCGCCCCTACCTTCCGTCAATTACCCCACTCTCACTCAATCCACCCTACAAAATACATACCAAAAAATCCCACCCCCCTAAATACATATAACCCCACCCGCAATACATAATAAAAATACCCCGCCCCTGTCAATACATATTTAACTTGTAAAGTGAGAAGGGCCAAACTGCTCCAAGGAAAACAGATTCGGGCCGCACGGGTAAACCCTCCTCCCCTGCATCTCACATCACCCTCCCCCCCTGCATCTCACATCACCTCTCCCCCCTGCAACTCACATCACCTCTCCCCCCTGCATCTCACATCACCCACCCCCCCTGCATCTCACATCACCCACCCCCCTGCATCTCACATCACACAACCCCCTGCATCTCACATCACCAACCCCCCCCTGCATATCACATCACCCACCCCCCCTGCATCTCACATCACCCACCCCCCCTGCATCTCACATCACCCACCCCCCTGCATCTCACATCACACAACCCCCTGCATCTCACATCACCAACCCCTCCTGCATCTCACATCACCCTCCCCCCCTGCATCTCACATCACCCACCCCCCCTGCATCTCACATCACACAACCCCCTGCATCTCACATCACCAACCCCCCCCTGCATCTCACATCACCCACCCCCCCTGCATCTCACATCACCCACCCCCCCCTGTATCTCACATCATCCTCCCCCACTGCAGAACAGGCAGGACTGCAAGTGCTCGCTCTAGCTAGCAGCAGACACCGGAAGTGCCCAGGTCACACTGTTAGAGCGCACTCCTACCCTCCTACCCTACATTCCTGAGAGCGAGCAGGCTCTGGGGGGAGGGGGGAGTCTGTGGTCCATAGGAGGATCCCCTAAGACTGCTTCAAGGAGCCCCTTAAGGGAATCGCTGCTCTAGTGTGTTGCCCTTAATTTTAGGACCTCTACCCACTGTTTGCTCTTGTGTGCAGGGAGGCAGTTTGGTGGTAAGAACTACCAGTACAGGTGGGGTTGGTTGGTCTCATGCATCGGATGGAACAGACCAACATTATCAGGACACCCGGGTTGTAGCCCCTTCTCGGGCTTAAGCGTGGGAGTAGGGAATGGCAGTCTGAGTTATGTCTCAAGGGGTACTGCAAGAACCAAGTGGTCAAGCATCTACAGCAGGTATGGTTGCGGTGATAAAGGAATTTTTAAATAATTTGGAATGTGTTGGCAGGGGTGGGTCTGTGTTGGGTCAGGGAGCAGTTGACACCTCAGAGGACTTCCCTTTTTCTTTCAGTGGCCAGCAGTTTACAGTACACTGGACTGTTGGCGGGAGGAAAGTGAGGAGCTTGTTTGATATTCAATGACAGTTATTGCAAGTTTGGAGCAAGCTGTAAGTTCAATCACAAGTGTTCAGCATGTGGTAGGAACCATTCGACTGCCAGGTGTTTCCATATTCAGAAGGGTGGAAGGGGAAGAGGGGGAAGATGGGTAGTGGGTGAGGCTACCTTGGAGGGCAGATGGTGCAATGGCTAGGGTGTTATCCCAATAGGGAAGAAAGAGATTTGCTTATGTGTCAGTTGCTTTTGCGAGGGATTGGGGTAGGAACTTAAAATCGGTGAAGCATTATAAAGATGTAGTGATTGCCAAGTTGGCAAAGGAGGTTTCTCTGGGGAGGATGGCTTGCCCTTTTGGTGAGTCCCCACTCTTGAACTGAAGAATCTCATCTTTTGGGGTCATTCCCGACGAAGTTGATTCAACATCTGTCGTACCCATGGGAAGTTGGGTTAATGATGGGATATACCCAGAGTTAGGACGGATATCTTATCTCATTTGACGAAGCCGAATATGGATGTTGAATCAGCCATTCAATTGTTGCACCCGGCCTGTTTTCACTGGTGAGATTATTATTTTGAAGGGAAAGTTTTCATGATCTGTGTTTACCTATGGGGTGTTCTATTTTGTGTTTTTACTTTGAAGTTTTTAGTTCATTTTGGGAGTGGGTGGTTCAGAAGGAGTGCAGGATTCCTAACATTTACATTATTTGGATGATTTTATATTTGTGGGACCAAAGGGCACAGGGCTGCGTGCCATGATGCTCTCTAGCTTCAAAGAAAAAGCATCACAATTTGGAGTCCAGTTATCAAGGGAATAAACAGAAGGCCTGTTGATGGTAATTAGTTTTTCTCGGGATCAAGGTTGATATTGTTAGCATAGTACAGTGTACTGCCTTCCTGAGAGAAAACTGGTAGACTTGAGGGAGATGTGGAGTGCATTTGTGTTAAACCAGAAAGTTACTTTAAGGTAGATGCAGGTGTTGGTCTGGCATCTTAATTTCGCTTGTCTGGTCATACCCACGGGTCAGGTTTTTTCAAGGTGATTGGCATTTGCTTTGTCAGGGGTGTTGAGATCACATTACTTTATTAGAGTGATTTGCTGATATGAGGGATGATTTGGCAGTGTGGCTTGAACTCTTGGATAGCTAGAATTTGAGGACGCTGTGGCAACATGACCCGGTTTAACAGGGAAATAGACTTGTTTATGGATGCGTCTGGTTCAGTGGGGTACGGGTATTATTTCGGTGGCCGGTAGTGTGCTTGTTCGTGGTCTGCTTCTTGGAAAAAATTGGAGATTGTTAGAAATCTGTTTTTTTTCTGGAACTTTGTCCTGTGGTGGGGGCAGTGGAATTGTGGGCAGAGAGTCTGGCTTACTGGCATGCTACTTTTTCGTCAATATGGAAGTGGTGGACACTTTGAATAATTTGTTGGCATCTTCTCCACCTGTGGTTTGTTTATTGTGATATTTGGTGCTGCGGTGATTACATTTTAATATCTGTTTTGAGTGATTCATGTTCCCGGGGGGGTTAACATTATAACTGATACCATTTCTCATTTGCAGTTTCATATCTTTTGGAGAGTGGCACCTGCAGCCCATTTTATAGGGACACCTTGTCCAGGTCACTTGTGGAAATCTGCCTAACCTTGAGATGGATTTAGTGAAGTAGTTGGTAGCCACAAGCATGTGGCAGGCATATGTTAGAGCATGGTGAGAATGGTATGGTGGTAGACGTAGGGCAACCAGAGATGAGAGATGATCGTTTATCAGCACTTATCATAGTGTTGTTGAAGAAAAGGTTTACAGCATTGTCAGCCAGTTTGGGTTTACAGCATTGTCAGCCAGTTTGATGGAAAAGTTTTGGGCAGGAGTGTCTTTCATGTTGATGTTAAAGTGGTGGAAGGGTGTAGCTAAACGTTTTATGGTGAAGAGGATGCTAACTTTTTTTTGGCTGTCCAATAGGAATGCTTCTGCACCTGCTTCGGTCACATGGTTCCCCAACTCACACTGCTATGGAGTCCTGCAGCTCCCACGCTGGCTGAACACAAACTGCAGATGCTGCCACCTCCACATGACCTCTGCTGACCTGCCTAGATGTCGCCACAGGCTTCCTCATGGGTCTTCCACGCCTTCCGTCGCTGACAGCAGGTAAGTAATGATGTATTTTTCAGCTACCCTAACATTACCCGGCACCGGGTATTCCCACTACTCAGTTGCCGGGTCCGGGTAATTTCCGGGTAGCTGAAAATCCGCCGGGTACCAGGTAATTCCGGGTACTCGGTACATCACTAGTAAACACTTCTGCCACAAGGTTCACAAAAAAGGAAACAAAATACTTCTGAACAGAAATACATACACAAGGCTTTCTTATTCTATTATAATCACTTGCGTCCTGGGCTCCTGTCTCTTCCCTGGCTGAGACCAGAATGAGCCTCTGTGTTCTCAGAAGCCTGACTACATAGTTCCTCAGATTGGCTTCAGGTGCTAGCCCTCTGTCTTAATTAGCTGCCTATCTTTTGAGCAGGGGAGATTCCAGCAGTCAGGAAACATGCCTGACAAACCTTTGTTTGTACTGCTGGTTTGCAAGTGGTGGGTCTGTAAACCCCATAACAGTCCCCTAGAGAGAGAGAGAGAGAGTGTAAAGAGAAAATAGAAGAAGGCAACTCTCTGCAGCAGGAGAGTTGCCCTCCCACCTGCCCTGTTTTTGGGTAAGGGGTCAGCAATGATGGAAAAGGACTGTATTAGGTCTTGAGTCATATGGTTGTAATCACCAATGGTTTAATATGTGTTATGTATCATAAAATGTTGAATATTGAATAAAATGTGTGGCCATTGTACCACAAAATATCGTGTGGCATTGTATCCTTTATTAATTATGTGGTGAGATACAAAGTGGGTATCCGTAGGTCATGAGGTCCTGCATCATCTTCTTTAGCAATAGCAATCATAGAATAATGGAAGCTATGAAGACCTATCCCAACAAATGTGTCTAGATAAGTCAAAATAGTATTTCATAAGATAATACATTAGCTGCATTAGTCCAGTCAAATATATAGAATAAAATGTATCAACATCTGTTATCTGTGATATCTTTTTAATAGATCAACTACATCTTATATTGACAAATGTTTGTGAGCTAACCTTCTCCATTCCTCAGCTAGATAATACTAGAGAAGTAACCAGTACATTACTGTAGTATTTAGCCAATGCTAAATAGTATTATCAAGTATTTCTACTACACAAATAGTATTTCTCTTTATTTTTATGGTATGATGGACTTCCTTAGCTTATTAGTAGTGGAGTGTGAAACATTTGCAACTATTTGTATTTGCAATGAATTCTGGGCTGGTCAAAAAGTCTTTATGACATTGAAACTTTACCAAAAATGCCAAACATGAATTCTGTACTCAGAGAATCTTTGAACCCGATATTCAAGAAATGTAGGGATTTTTTTTTTTTGCGAAAGTATATCATGTGTTCATAAAAAATTGTGAAATATGCATTTCTTGATTCTTTGGCAGATCATATTTGCTGGAATGTTTTGCTACTTCCTGAGTAACTTACAAAATGTAAGAATAACTTTTGCAGCACAACCTGCTATTACCAATAGATATATAATTGCCAATTGACAAACCTTTCATGAAATGTGCTTTTTCCTGGGTGTAAGATGTACTGTATCCCGCTAGTCAAAGACTACACAGGGATAGTGCCAAATGTATTTATTTAACATTCCCAATTTCCCACTCTCTGGGGGGTCTATGTACTAAAATATTTTTTTATATATTTGGCATTAAATTGATGCAAAACACACCAAAAGTATATTGTGTGTGTGTGCGCTACATATTAACCTTTGTTCATTCAATATCTGCCGCACGCATAATTATAATTTTTTACTTTTTTTGTGACGTTCCCTGCCGGGACAGCTTTTCATCTGCAGCTCCATCTTCTTCTGATGACGACACCGTGACATCACATGGCGATGCATTTCCATGACAACGTGACGCCGCAGGGTCACGTGGTGCCATGTTGCCATGACAATGTGGCGTCACATGATGCCACAACATCACGATAACGCAACGAAAATGAGGAGTAGGAGAAAGTAAGAGGCCAGGTACCGGCACCTATTATATTACAAAAAAAGCACTAGCGCAAACAGTTGTGGAGTAGTAGCAATAGCCCATGAAGTATGGATGTAAATAGTATGTACTAAAATCTAATGTATGCGGCTGTCAAAAAAGTAGTCAAAACTGTATCAGAATCGTAAGCCAAGTTGAACCTGAAATAAATCCCACAAAGTCTTTTTATGTTAGTTGAAGCGCTTAAGTTGTTTTGTATCAACGGAAAACATTTTGACGGTGCACAGATGTTTTATTAGATACATTACAACATTTAATATATCACAGTATGGCAATTACAAAACATATTAAACTAATAATTGATATTGACGAATACTAGAACTAAAATACAAAAGTATTCTGTTTTCATATAAATTGTATTTAAATCATGCATGTGACACGACATTGCATCATGCATCATCACAGACAGGCAACTATGTTTCCTGGAGCAAGTCATTCAACAATCTTTATAATTATCACGCAAAATGTACTAGGGTCTGTAGTACTTTTTATCACTGCAATCTTGGCACAAACTATGCTGTTAGTACTGTACATAGACTCTGTATTTACCACGGAAGAGGTTTCCAAATTGTGTGAATAAGAGTACAGTAGTTAGAGAAGAGTTAAATGACACTTAATTGGATACATTAAATTATACATCTTTGTTTGCCACTTTTTCACCAATAAAATCTGCCAGTTCGGAAATGAAATTTCCCTAACTAATTTCCATCAAATGTAGGAAACGCTGTTCTATACTGTATGATGCAAATGCAAACAAAAAACAGCTGAACCCCATTATAACGCGGTGCTCGGGGTCCACATAATGAGACCGTGTTATAACCGGGATTGCGAAATGGCCGCCACACGAGAATTTACCCAGCATTTGCAGCTCTCATCTGCAGCTCTCTCCTCTCCCTGCGTCCGCGTGCGCGCGAACATCTCCCAGGTTTTAATTTTTTCGTTTTATTATAACATTTAATGCTTTATTGCTAACGGACACACATACTTACACACACCTCCCCCCTACACTAATAATATTACCATACCATGCAGGAATCGAACCCATGACCCTTCATACACTAGTAGCAATTCTCTAGCTGCTACACCAAAGGATTGGTATGATGTCATTGACTCTATAAACAAACTTAACTTCTACAGCACATGACCGAAACATGTCGGTCTATTTGCCAAGGATCCGATAAAGCGGATTTTGTATTCAAGTTATCCTCCTTCTTCATTTTGGTGGTGCGTTGCAGTTTCGTCGTTTTTGCTAGGTTTTATCTTCGCAGACTGCACACTTCTCAGACTGGACAACAATCAGGCCCAGAATTCAAGAAGAATATAAGGTACACCTGACTTTGTGTGGATATAGTCATTTACTTTATTGGAGGAAATATATGGATGCTTAGGGGGGTGTTTAACAAGTGTTATAAGGACATATAAGAAAATTCTACACCGTTTATTTTTCCTGGATGCTGCACACCCTCACGAGTGAGGCCATATGCGTTATCGTATTCTCTACCTCTGCATACCCCCGCATGTATACGCCACATAAACATTTATGGGCCTGATCCTATCCATATATTTGATACACAGTATCTCAAGTTTCAAGGAGACCTCTACCGTCTCTTTTTCTGTTGGAATATTTTTGAGCCATATTTCTATTGAATTTTCAATAGACTAAAACCTAGACTGAGTCATAGCCAAGACTGAGATGAAAACAGGGGCCTCCCTCCCTACCTTTTATACCCCATGGCACAACATAGATACATACAGTAAAGGGAGGGTGAAGGCCAGGTGCCTTCAGTATTACTTGGCCCCCTGATTGGTGGGTTGAAATGTAACATGCAAAGAGTTACATAAAAAGAGTAACATGGTCACTAGCAACTTGCAACATTTCCAACTGAACCAGAATTAACCCCTGTCCCTGAAGTGCTGGAACCAGGCTACACAACACATAGATATACAGGCATACCCCGTATTAACATACGCAATGGGACCGGAGCATGTATGTAAAGTGAAAATGTATTTAAAATGAAGCACTACCTTTTTCCACTTATCAATGCATGTACTGTACTGCAATCGTAATATACGTGCATAACTAAAATAACACATGTGTAACAGGCTCTATAGTCTCCCCGCTTGCGCATAGCTTTGGTACAGGTAGGGAGACGGTATTGCTGTTCAGGGCGTGCTGACAGGCGCATGCGTGAGCTGCCATTTGCCTATTGAGCGATATGTACTTACTTGCGAGTGTACTTAAAGTGAGTGTCCTTAAACCGGGGTATGCCTGTATGTACATAATACACATGTATTATTGACAGGTAGGGGTAATGGCGGGCTTAACCTTTATTAAAAGCAGCCAAATCTACCCTTACCATCACAGCAAACTTTCTGCGATTAGTACACATATACTTACTGTATAGGATGACCAGATTTTCAAAAGTAATAACTTGGAACACTAAAAAATGATTCATAAAACAAATGTAATCTTCCCTGTCCAGCTTCTAGGGAGATTACATCAGTGGGTTATGTAAGGCTACTCCACATGGCTTACCTTGACTCGGGCTGGGCAATGAGGTAGCAAGGTTGTAGAATAATGGGCGCCAGGAAATTTTGCCATAAACAGTCTTTTATTCAGGTCTCCAGGCACAGGGACCACACACCACACTTTATACAATGTTGTAATGTCTCTTTATTTCTTTATTGCTATCGATGCTGTGTGCGCTTCCATGAATGTCCACTTAACACTCAGAGGGAGGTATATCTCTTAGTTGCTTAACTGTTCTGAGACCCGGGCCCCCCTTGTTCTTCTATTCAGGATATCCCTCTGTATTATCCCAGGAATACTCCTAAAAGGTCCTGTACAAGTGACCCCAATACCTTTTGTCAGTGTTGGAACTGCCACTTCTCTGCCGCCGGAGAGGACTGTTATTGCAGCACCACAGTTATAACCGATCCGCCGGCATCCAGGAGTCCTCGTTACTGAGGCTCTCTGTGGCATGCCCTTTGCATACTTCAAGGCTTATATTGGACTCCCTTAATCTTCTTATGGGATCCTGACTTTAAGGATACTATCCACAACATAATAAACAGGGGGGGCCGGGTCTGCGCTATTACTTTATAAACATTACTTATCCACTCTCCCCGATGCTTCTCTACCCTTCTTCTCCTGAAACCTAACCTTCTACAACTTTCCCCTCCCCTTATACAGTATACTCTCTGTGATGTCATGATCCACAGGGTGTGGCCCGGTACAAGCTACAAGCTAACATCACTTAAAAATAAATATTCTAATGGTATTTGTTTAATAGTATCCCCATTTATGCTGTATTATTCATTCTCTCCCTCCCCAGTCTCCTTATCTCTTCCCCTTCCCCAGTCTCTCTCCCTCTCCCCAGTGTCTCTTTCTTCCCCCCCAGTGTCTCTCTCTCCCCCCAGTGTTTCTCTCTCTCTCCCCCAGTGTTTCTCTCTCCTCCCCGTTGTGTCTCTCCCTCCTCCCCAGTGGCTCTCTCCCTCTCCCCCCAGTGTCTCCCTCTGTCTCTTTCTCCCTCTCCCCAAGTGTCTCTCTCCCCCAGTGTCTCTCTCTCCCTCTCCCACAGTGTCTCTCACTCCCTCTCCCCCAGTGTCTCTCTCTTCCTCTCGTGTCTCTCCTTCCCCCAGTGTCTCTCTCCTTCTCACCCCGGTGTCTCTCTCCCTCTCCCCCCAGTGTCTCTCTCCCTCTCTCCCAGTGTCTCTCTCTCTCTCCCCCCAGTGTCTCTCTCTGTCTCTTTCTCCCTCTCCCCCCCAGTGTCTCTCTCTCCTTCTCCCCCCAGTGTCTCTCTCTCCTTCTCCCCCCAGTGTCTCTCTCTCCCTCTCCCCCCAGTGTCCCCCTCTCTCTCTTCCCCCAGTGTCTCTCTCTCTCCCTCCCCCCAGTGTCTCTCTCTCTCCCTCCCCCCAGTGTATCTCTCCCTCTTCCCCCAGTGTCTCTCTACCTCTCAAGAAAAAAACAGAGAATGAACCCTGAGTAGCTGATGCTACAAACTCAGCAGATATATAGGTCCGTAGATATCAGAGTTAATCACCGCAGCAACAGGATAAATACCACTATGTCAAGGAAACTACCTCCATAATAAAACGATTTAAACCTGGATGGGGGGCTGTATAGCATTACTGGTAGAGGTACAAAGGAGCCCCATCAGAGAAGAGCCCCAGAGTAAATCAAAGATCCAGCGACTGCTAGCCTCACCTGCATCCAGTGTATCGGAGGATCGATCAGCTGGCCAATGTCACGTCATGACAGATGAAGAAACTACCGGGTGCTGCTGAAAGAAAACTGCGTGGCGCTCCTGATTGCTGATGCCGGTGGCGTGCTCCTGCCCGTATGAAGTACAAGAATCTTGGAAGAACTCGGTGGTCACTGCTCCTCTGAAAAAGTCCTTTCCATAGGACGAAGCGCGTCAGAGTGTTCACAGTCCCTGTGGATGTCTTTTCTTTGATTAAATAAAGTTTTTTATTTTATGCGCTTGTTTGGAGTTTTTTCAGAGGAGCAGTGACCGCCGAGTTCTTCCACGATTCTCTCTACCTCTCCCCCAATGTCTCTCTCCCCCCAGTGTCTCTCTCTCCCTCTCCCCCCAGTGTCTCTCTCCCTCTCCCCCCAGTGTCTCTCACCCCTCTCCCCCCAGTGTCTCTCTCTCCCTCTCCCCCCAGTGTATCTGTCTCCCTCCCCCGAGTGTATCTCTCTCCCCAAACCCCAGTCTCTCTCCCCAAACCCGTCTCTTCCCCCAACCCCCAGTATCCCAAACCCCAGTCTCTCTCCCTAACCCCCAGTCTCTCTCCAAAACCCCCAGTCTCTTTCCCTCTCCCCCATAGTGTCTCTCTCCCCCTCCCCAGTGTTTCTCCCTTCCTCAGTGTCTTACCCTTCCCCAGTGTCCCCATTCTCTTCCTCCCCGTGTTACATAGTAGATGAGGTTGAAAAAAAGTCATATGTCCATCAAGTTCAATCTATGCTAAATTTAGACAACAGATACTTTATCCTATATCTATCCTTCCTTATTGATCCAGAGGCAAACAAAAAAACCCCAGTGTCATATCATCCAATGATATCTCATAAGGGGAAAAATAAATACCTTCCTGACTCCAAGAACTGTCAATCGGATTACTCCCTGGATCAACATCTCTCTCTCCCTCCCCCCAGTGTCTTTGTCTCTCTGACCCCCAAGTGTCTCTCTCCACCCAGTGTCTCTCTCTCCCCCTCACCACAGTGTCTCTCTCTCCATACCCCCTAGTGTCTCTCTCCATCCCTGTCACGATTGTGCTCGCCACAAACCTGGGTCGGACCGCGTGGCTGAGGTGGGGTTGTAAAAGCACCGACCTTAGACCGCGCAGGCGGATCCAGATTGCGCAGTTCGTAGTCGTACGTAGCAGGATCAGGGCTGGAGAAGACAGCATCGCCAGTGGACAAGCCAGGGTCAGGATTGGAAGACATCAGGGTTAACATTGTTCAAGCAGGAGTTTGGCAACAGGTAGTCAGGAGTGTCCCGCTTCAGCTTAGGAGCGCGGGAGTGCCTTCTGCGCGTGCGGCGACCATGGCCCTTGGTACTGGTCTCAGGAAAGGATAGGCAGACCAGAGTAGCACACCGCCTAGCTGCACTGGTAAACCAGTGCTTCAGCGCAAGAGTCCTGAGCGGGCTGGGGAATCCTCCGCTTCAGCGCAGGAACCAGGACACGGCCTCTGCAATAGAGAATGAGCAGCAGGCCCCAGGAACCAGGAAGCTGAAGAAAACACTGGGGAAACATCCGCTTAAGCACAGGAGACAGGAACAGACCGCTGCGTGACAATAGCAGCCGGTCTCAGGAAACAAGGAACTGAAGTCAACAAGGAGAGTACTCAGCTTCAGCACAGGAGACAGGAACAGACCGCTGCATGACAATAGCAGCCGGTCTCAGGAAACCAGGAGCTGAAGTCAACAAGGAGAGTACTCAGCTTCAGCATAGGAGACAGGAACAGACTGCTGCATGACAATAGCAGCCGGTCTCAGGAAACCAGGATAACAAGTCAGGGGCTTGTGGCAGAACAGTTAGTGACATCCAGAAAGGACTATGCTCGGCAGGGAGCATTGTGGGAAAGCAGTACTTAAAGGTCAGTGAACCAATAGCAGAAGGGGCGTGTGGCAGTATTGCTTTAGTGAGTGAATCCAGGCTGCTGTAAATATCAGGGGAAGTGTTCCAGGACTGCACAGGTCTGCAAGACAAGGCAAACAGCAAACTGAGGTGCGGATTCCTTACAATCCCCCAGTGTCTCTCTCTCCCCTCCACACCCAGTGTCTTTTCCCTCCACCCACAGTGTTTCTCTCCCGCTCCCCCCAGTGTCTCTCTCTCCCTCCCCCAGTGTCTCTCCCCTTCACCCCATAGTTTCTCTCCCCTCCACCCCAGTCTCTCTCTCTCACCTACCCCCAGTGTCTCTTTGTGTCTGTGTCGGTGTGTGATCTGCTCTGGGGCACAGTTTGAGAGACCTGTCTGCACCCTGCACCTGTCACAGGTGCACACACACTCTGTAAACAGATCCCAGTGCTGCTGTGTTGCTTGGGAATGCACCCCTTAACCCCTTCAATGCCGGGGGGATCTGCATGGTTAATGTCAGTATGTGGGTTATGCAATGTTATGCAATACACCGAAGTCACTCTATGGCACTAAAAGGGATCATGCCCTTGTTTTCCCCTAAAGGGATCTCAAAGTTATTGCTTTACTAGGAGAGAGGTGGAAGGGGGGGGGGGGGGGGGGGAGAGAGGGTAAGGGGCAGAGAGAGAGGGAAAGGGGGGAGAGAGAGAGAGGGGAGAAAGAAAATGGAGGGAGACAGACACAGACGCAGAGACACACAGAGACACACAGAGACACACAGAGACACACAGAGAAACAGCCCTGATCCAGCCAATGACACGCCCCCTCCCTTAATAGCCACGCCCCCGCTCCTGTTCTAAAATGTTATGCAGGACAGCCATCGCTCATGCTTGGAGAGTTGGTGACGTCACCGCTCTCAAGCATGAGCGAGCTCAGCGGCAGTGTGGCCACAGCCTAAGGCTGGGGCCATGGTGCCTTCGCCCCTGTGGAGGTGTGCATGGCCATGACGTCACCTGCGTGAAGCGGGTGCATTTTGTGGTCAGTGGAGAAGCACCGTGCCACATCGTGGGGGGCGTGCCTAGGGGCGTCACGGAGCTGGTTCATCCTGATTGGGCGAACCGCTCACATGACTGGACTGTATTGCCAAGAAATCAGTTTCAACTGATTTAGTGCCTAACGCGCACCCCCTCCCGCTTCCGCCTGCATGCGCCCGCCTTAAGGCAATCTGATCCCTCAGCGTGCGGACACCTCCGCACGGTCTGCGGCACCATGGCCCCAGCCTAAGGGCAGGTCCTTGCTGGCTACTGCAGCGCCCGCTGGGCCAAGGGACAAGAGCCGCCCCACAATGGGGCCGGGCCCGCTGCGAGGGGGGGCCGCCATACTGCGCAGACAAACTCCTGCTCTCAAGAAAATTGAGATCAGGACTCGCGATGGAGCGCTAGGCAACGCCCCCGGCGGTACAGCCAATGAGGGCGAATCCGCCTGGTGATGTCATGGCGTGTCCCCGTCATGCCCCCCGTCTTTCCCCCTGCAGCTCACTGCAGACCGGGGGACTCAGTTGCACGCGCCGCTAGCCTCGCAGATGCGCATGCAGCGCAGGCAACGGGGCCGTAGCCTAAGGCCGCGCTTATAGTGCTGGCGACAGCAACGCGACCGATGACGTCACCCGTAGCCGTCGCCACCAGCGAAAGTTATAATTTGTTTTGCCAGTGACGTCACTAAAGGGGGCGGAACACGCAATTTGATTGGTTTAGAGACAGTCACATGTGGCGACTGTCTCTAAAAAAATCCAATTTAGCCAGCTTCCAAATTTTCAGTCGCTCCGTCGCCGTCGCGCTTACCATAAGCGCTTGCAACGGAGTAAATTGATTTGTTTTGGAGCGACGTCGTGTCACCGTCGCAAGGCACTATAAGCGCAGCCTAACACAGCACACTGCTGCCAGGGAGAGGAGCTGCATGAGCAGCGCAGTACCACCTAATGGCCAGAAGATAAATTGCAGCTCCTTTCAGCACCCTGCAAAACTTGGACATTAGCAAGATTGTTGGAACTCCGGGACAGTAGCTTAAAAACTGGAACGTTTGGTCACCCTATTACTGTATGATTCTCTAATATAAGCTTCCTTTAAATGCCAGATTTTAAAAACACCTATTGATGAAAAACAATCTGCTTTCCAGTGCTAGACACCCTGGCTCTTTCTTAAAACATCATATAGCAGGTTCTGAAGGTCATTCTACAGAGTTTTGTCCAACCAGCTGTTCCATGTCTATTCCCTTCATTGACCTACTGTACTCTTCCTTTAGGAAAACAAAGGATTTTGTAGACATATATGTAATTAATTATACCATTAGAGCTGATAACAAAATTAAATTATTCCATTACACATATTCTTTTTTTCAAGAAATTAACAGGGTAAACTATATATTTTCTAATAGATATCCACAATTACCGTCTGATGTGTTAATCTGAATACTTAACATTCTTTAGAGGAAGTTGATTTATAAGACTCCTTTTTAATGGGTAATCTCTTTAAACATACACATGCTTAACCGTGACATATGAAACTCCTTATTTAGGGTACATTTTTAATTTGATAGCCGTCTACCCTGCTGCGTAAATAGTCTCTTGGGTATGGATTTTAAGTGTATGTCTGCTCTTTTATATTTCACTGTGTAACAATTCCTCTTCACAGAGTGCTTCCATCCCCCAAACAAGCCAAGAGCAGACAATAGATACATACTAATGGAGCGCTGTACCTACCATCTGTAAGAGCAGCTGCTCTCCTGCATCTGTACAATATGTTGGAACTGAGAGCTTCACTAATCTGCATAATAAGGAGAAGGCTTATCCCACTCTAGCTAATAATCACACGCAATCGATGCACTTCATTCCCCTACTGTACCAAACAACAAAGTTTCAATATGTTTACCATGTTCTAGATATACTGAGGTCAAGGAAAAGAATGCACTATTTACATATAGCCTGCAGCTACATATTACATTTCAAATAATGTGAACATGTTCCTAAATCAACTTCCAGGGTGTTGTATGCTAATTGTTTTGCTGAATTAGGTCCAAAGAATATAGAATACAGCAGTGATCTCTTATACTATTAATAAGTATACAAAGCGTTTTTTAATTAGGCTGCATAAAGGGAGTTCAATATATTCATGAAATCATTAAACTTCATAAAGATAAAATCAGCTTCGTTGTGAATTGTGTCAGTACAATATTAGTTTCATTTCCACTCTGCTAAAATACATGCTTTGATCCACTTTTCTGCATCTGTAGTCTAAGATATGTTTCATCTATTCTTTCATTTTACAAGTTTTCGGCTTTGCTATTGCCGATTTAATCCTCAATTTAACTTGACATTTCTTGTTGAGACAAATGAAATGTGTCTTTCCTGGTATTTTTACCTCTCTACTTGTTAATGCAGCAATCCCTGTAAATCAATGTGATAGATACTAAGGATGGGCAGGTTCACATGGTCTAGGTCCTAGACTCTAGGACATCTGGTCACATTTAGCCGCTACACACCTCGCTGCTGGGACCTCTTGATGCCGGCCGCAACACCCCTTACACTTGTCCCTACCACCCTTTACACTTAAACCCCCTAATCTTAACACCTAATACTAACCCTACCCACTACCCTAAAATCCTTAAACCTTTACCGTAAACACCATACTCTAATCCCCTACCCTAAAACCTTAATCTCTTACCCTAAAATATTTGGTGTGTGAGGAGTGCAGAACGGGACGCTGTGGAGAAGAAGGAAGGGAGCGGATCAATTGTTGGTCTGGGCTGTAATTACATCATCCCTGAACCGCCAATCTGCTGCAACGCTGAACGGGGGAAGGAGTCACGTGGTGACGAACCAGGGAGGAGTCACGTGGTGCGGAAGGAGACTCCGGGTACTGTGGAGGCAACAGGGAGCAGTGGACACGCTGTGGCAGCAGGCGGAGTATCCCCACAGAGGATGTTTTCTGCACACCAGAACACAAATGTCATAGGGCTATAATCAGGGAGTGATTATAATTTTCCTGGCCCTATAGTATTTTACCTTTAAAATATCTTTCTTTGATGTTTGCTAAGTGAAGCTAAGTCATAATAAGGAAGCATTCTGACCCTCTGTTCTCTGACCTACCCCACACCCCCTTCTGTAAAGTCCCCATCTGTGAGCTGTTACATTGACCCTATAAACCTGAAATAAGATACAGAAAACACATGGGCTAGAGGTTCTAAGATACCTTACGGCGCTGAAAAACACCTTTATAACCCCATAGCGTAGATCTGCATTTCCCCAAAGGCGGATGAAAGGGTTCCCCAAGAGCTGCTCCCTTCTGCACAGAAACAAGGTGCTAAGGGTTCATATCTGGAATTCTTACTGCTATGTGTTTTCTCAGCCCCACCCTCCGCAGTCTTTATGACTGGACAAAGGAATTTCAAAGCCCAGCTGAATTAATTCTGAACCCTTTTAGCCTACATCTGCATCACCCAAAAGGTGGACAACCTTTGGCGGCAGCTGAAGGGCAGCCAAAGAGTGTCAGATGTTTGCTGCCGTTCACTGCTCGGTTACTGGGTTGGGTGAAGTCTTCTAACACATCACATTACAGGCCTATCCTACCTCTTCTAACACAATTTAAACCTTGTCTGTATCTGTTACATACGCCCACAATCATATATTATCTCTAACTGTCCATGAAATGTCTCTAAATTGAATGTTTTACCACTGTTCATTAAATGTAAATGTACTATAATAACTTTGTGCCCGGGACATACTTGAAAAGGAGAGGTAACACAATGTATTACTTCCTGGTAAAACATTTTAAAAATAAATAATGGCAGCACTGAGCAGAAAATATGGCCTGAGATATCATTTGCTTTCTTTGGGCATCTCTCTCAACGTTTGCTGTTCCCTCTTTTTTCATATTTTTGATAATTTTCTCTTTGAATAACGTTTTCACTTTCTTTTGTGGCCTGATTTCATACTGTATCCAAACAATCAGCATAAAACACCTCTCTCTGTCTTGAACACATTCTCACTAAGGCCCAGATCCACAACGCTCTAAGTCACTTAATGCCATGTTACCCCAACTTAGTGTCACATTAAGACTAAAGGTGTATCTTCAAGGGACAATAACGTAACATTAACTCATTTTCTTCTGTAAAGAGCATTGTGTTAACAATAACAGACGTTGATGCAATTGATATGCATATGATATGCGAATGAGGCATTATCATAACATCGCATATTCACAAAAGTCCATGAAGGTTAATGTGAGGATTTTTTGTTACGTTAGTTAGGTCATAAATTAACACACATTCCCAGTATGCGTCAGGTATGGAGATTAGCACTCACGGTTTTGTTGCAGGAGGCAGATGCTTGTCCCATAGAGAGTATGTAGACATATGGAGACCAGGGGATCCTGATAGCCAAAAAGAGACAGCACACTGCAGGTATGGTATCAAAAAAGTGTATTCAGTAACACAAGGCCGCCAACGTTTCGGTCCTCCCAACGGGACCTTCCTCAGGGCAGTGCCCTGAGGAAGGTCCCGTTGGGAGGACCGAAACGTTGGCGGCCTTGTGTTACTGAATACACTTTTTTGATACCATACCTGCAGTGTGCTGTCTCTTTTTGGCTATCAGGATCCCCTGGTCTCCATATGTCTATATATATATATATACAGTGTTCGACAAATCACCCAAAAATCTACTCGCCCAACCAAAAAATCTACTCGCCACCTAGTCCCGCCCCCAACTCCGCCCCTAGTCCCGCCCCCAACCACACTTTAAAATAAAATATATAAATAAAATACATTTAATAAATTCCTAGTCAGAACAACATTCGTTTTTGACATAAATGTATTTATTGTATTACATTATACTACAATTAGTTGTGTGTGTGTGTGTGTGTCTGTGTGTGTGTCAATGTCGGATCTAGAAATAAAAGCCAGATGTGAATGACTAGTTTCCTGAACCCCTTGACACAGGGAGAGGGTGACACAGGGAGAGGGAGGGTGATACGGAGAGGGAGGGTGATACGGAGAGGGAGGGTGACACGGAGAGGGTGACACATGGAGAGGGTGACACATGGAGAGGGTGACACATGGAGAGGGTGACACATGGAGAGGGTGACACAGGGAGAGGGAGGGAGAGAGAGGGTGACACAGGGAGAGGGAGTCACAGGGAGAGGGTGACAGAGGGAGAGGGTGACACAGGGTGAGGGTGACACAGGGTGAGGGTGACACAGGGAGAGGGAGAGGGTGACACTGGGAGAGGGTGACACAGGGAGAGGGAGAGAGGGTGACACACTCACAGACACAGACACCCACTCTCACTCAGACAAACTCACACACACACACAGTCTGTCACTCACACACACAAACACTCACCCGCAAGGCAGGGGGTCGCACATGGCAGCGGGGGCCTCCGCACGGCAGGAGGGCCTCTGCAAGGCAGGGGGGTCGCACATGGCAGCGGGGGCCTCCGCACGGCAGGAGGGCCTCTGCAAGGGGCCGTGCCCCCTCCAGAGGGGGACGCCGACACCGCAGTATCCTGCTTAGACCGAGCAGGGTGAGGCTCCGGTGAGGGGATTTCCCCTGCTTAGAGCAGGCAGAGGCTCCGGTGAGGGGATTTCCCCTGCTTAGAGCAGGGAGAGGCCCCGGTGAGGGGATTTCCCCTGCTTAGAGCAGGCAGAGGCCCCTGTGAGGGGATTTCCCCTGCTTAGAGCAGGCAGAGGCCCCGGTGAGGGGATTTCCGGGAGAGGCTCCGGTGAGGGGATTTCCCCTGCTTAGAGCAGGCAGAGGCCCCAGTGAGGGGATTTCCGGGAGAGGCTCCGGTGAGGGAATTTCCCCTGCTTAGAGCAGGGAGAGGCACGCGTGGGGTGAGGGGGGGGGGCACGGAGGCCGGGAGAGATTGGGGTGAGGGGGCGGGGGGGTGGATGGCCGATGTGAGGGGGTGGTGGATGGCCCGATGTGAGGGGGTGGTGGATGGCCCGATGGGAGGGGGTGGTGGATGGCCCGATGGGAGGGAGGGGGGTGGTGGATGGCCCGATGGGAGGGAGGGGGGGGGCGGATGGCCCGATGGGAGGGAGGGGGGGGGCGGATGGCCCGATGGGAGGGAGGGGGGGTGACAGATGGCCCTGCAGGGGCCTGAGGCAGACAGGCGTGGAAGGGGCTGGCTGGCGGAAGGGGGAGGAGTGGAAGAGCTGAGGAGGGGAAGTTGCTGAGAGGCGGGGGAGGAGCGAAGGCAGTGATCAGAGAGCCGGCTTTTTTTTTTTTTCTCCAGCGCGAGCGCGGGAAAAACAGCAGCGCGAGCGGCGGGAAATTTAAAAAATACACGTGTGCTGCTTGTGCCAATATTTACTCGCCCGGGGGTTAAATCCACCCGCCCCAGGCGAGTAAATGTATACAATTGTCGAACACTGTATATATATATATATATATATATATATATACATATATATACATATATATATACATGTAGAGGTATCAGTACCGTGTTAGCCGAGCTTCAATAATCAAAAAATAAATAGATGATACCGTTCTGTGGCTAACAGTAACCCTTTGACACCTCTAGCCATAAAACACATCCACATCGGGGGAAGGACCAGCACAGATAACATTCCAAGAGACACTGTTTTTAAGTAATCCTTGCTTCATTCATTGTAACATCGCCGGAAGAAGAGATCAGTGTATCTCGAAAGCTCGCACAAATAAAAGCATTTCGTTAGCCACAGAACGGTATCATCTATTTATTTTTTGATTATATATATATATATATATTTATATATGTCAAAAGGAGTGCTACTGAGCGTGGCAAATGTATACAACAATTGGGCACCCCTTTCTTTTGTTGCTAGTTAGGTCATAACTGAACTTGCACTCCTCATGTCCACATCCTTAAATTGGACTTTTATTACAGGTTCTGCATGGATGTAACACCCAGTTACCTATTATCTCAGTTTGTCTTAGCATATAGCTTCACTTTTGTCATACAATGTTATTGTACTGCACTGTGGAAAATGGTGGCGCTATACAAATGAAATATAATGAAAATAAATAATTTAACGTAGCATTATTTCCCGGTGTCATTTCCCTCTCTTGGTTAACCAGATTTAAAGACCTATTTCAGGGTCTCGATAGGAGTAACAGTAAGACAAACTTAACATCACATTATGCAATGTGATGCTAAGGAGATGTAGTATGGCCATTATTTTTGCATGCAAATAGCTTTGAGGGTAACCATTAACTTCAGGGAACATAATGTCTGTTCTTGTTTTAGGTAATGTCACTTTATGAGCCCTGATTTAAAGGAGTGTTGTGCATCTAGCCCTAAATACTCTGTCACACAAGCCCTCATGTAACTCTCGCTCATAAACCTACTCGCATGTCATTTTTTGAACCAGGCTGCCATGTTGAGGATGCCTCAAGCTAGCCTGAAGGGTTCCCGATGGGACAGCAAGTGATTTTAGTGTACTGGATTTTGATGAACAAATGTGCTTTTCATTCCAAATACTATATATTAATATATCTCAGAATGTGAGTATAAATGAAAAATCACTTGCTTTTCAGCTTCACTGGTTGATACCAATTTTTTTTATATTTTCACATTTTCTTTTAGAATCCCAAATTACAAAATTCCTTTGCAATCAGATGCAATTATGAATAATGTATTTCAGTTGTTAGAATGTTCACTAAAGTCATGAAAATATTGAATTAAACTAGATTAGAAGAACCTTATTTTTGCCACATACTTTCATCTATGTCTATTTACAGTAGAGCTGAATTTTGATTACTTATTCTTTTATTATGAAAATATAGGTCATTTTAAACAACAACAGTGCAAGCACGACCTTTTCATGAGTGAGTAAACAATGTCCTTTAGTCTAATGATCTCTCAGGAAAGCTTTGGCATTGTTTGCTCACACAAAAATGACCCTGTAGGCAAACGAGACACTGGAAATTGGCTCCAACAAAGCAATTTAAATTGTTTTGTGCTGGTAACAGTAACGTGCTGAAAGTAGTCATGATCAATAATGTAAACCTTTAAAACATGCTTAAAAGATATAATTTCAGAAGTGTCCACAGATTGCATGATATTAGCCCCTAAATGAACATACATTCAGTAATAAACAACACAACGTTCTTCTCCAAATTTTTGGCTAATAATTGTTATTACACAAAATGACAAATGTATACTCACAAATCATCAGTCAATGTTACTGAAAAGTAATTCTTATTTGCAACATGTTTGGAAAGTTTCAGTTTTTTTTTACACTAACAAAACTATTATATTGGCTGTGACTTATTGGGAATTGATTACATACAGTATTTAAGAGCTTTATATTGCTATTACAGGACCATCTAATTAATTAAGATAGTAAACTCTTCTGGGTAGAGATGATCTATTATGTGTGATTATTAGATCAATCACTGCGTACTTGTTTGACTCTATATAGATAATAAGTACAAATACGAACCAGCGCCCACAGGGATTGATAATGTCCAATGAGTCCAAAAAGGGGGGAAAAAAGTCCAGTAGGTCCAAATGAATGTGAAATCTCCAATCAATGGGTCCGTGACATGTGGACAGAAACAGAAGAAATTATCATAGTGTATACTGTTAAACAGAGACTACATGAAACAATTAGAACAAAGTACAAACAACATGAAATACATATAACACAGAAGCTGAAAAAGAAAACTATTTATTAAAACAAAGGAGCCTGCTGCAGCGGGTCATCAAGGGGTTAAAACCCCAAACCCTACTTACAGCAGGGCCGGATACAACGAGCGTGTGCAACCAAACAGGAACGGATGCCAGGTGCAGAGAAAGTCCTCCGTAGGCGCTTAGGTGTGTGGGGTGGTGATTCAGACTCCCTCCGATATGCAGGGGATTCCCAGAATGAACGCAGGGATAGGGGCTGCACAGCTACACAGCCTAGTGGAAGGGGACCTCTCTCGCAATGACGTCACTTCCTGTAGGGGTGGTCAGGAACGCTACACGGAACCAGCTCACTCCAAAGGCGCCGTGACCTTTGACCCTACGCGTTTCGTGACTGCGTCACTTCCTCAGGGAAGGTCTTAATGATGCAGCCGCCTCTTGCATCTCAACCCTCATCCCCAAATACATACTGAAATGCCCCCTACATTCTGCCCACGACATCTACCTTTCCTCCTACCTTGTTACCTCCTCTCACTCCTGCCTGCAAGGCTTATCCCATGCTGCCCCCTCTCTCTGTAATTCCCTACCACGTACCATCAGACTCTCCCGCAGCTTTCAGATGTTTACAAATGCCCTGAAAACTCAAGTTTTCAAGGAAGCCTATTTACCATACCTCTAACATCCATATCCCCTTCATCCCCGTTGGGACAACTGTGTGGCTGGACCAATCTCCACCCTATGTAACATCCCCCCTCCCAAAACCTTAACGAATTTAGCTGTCAAACTGGGTCATATTCTAAACTGAGCCACACCGTATCCTACAATGAGCAGCCACCTTACTTCCTTGTTTCAACATTGTCCCTCATTCCCTCTAGATTGTAAACTCTCATGAGCAGGGCATTACATCTTTATACCAGTTTATGCATATTTGTCATCACCTGTATGTTACTGTTTATGTAATATGCATAACTCTATAGCCCTAATGTACTGCCCTGCAGAATATGTTCGAGCTTTACAAATAAACAATAAGAATAATTAGGTCAAACCAAAACCTGGCTTTACCAACACCCATTATTATCATTGTGTTATTTATGGGAATAGCCTACAAGCATTGGCAAGCAAAGACATAACCCTTTCATTACAAAAAGTTACATAGATATATATTATGGATCGTATACATTTCTGAAACACATCAAACTATAGTATGGTTTTTAGTGATTAAAGTGAATGTAGGATATGTTTGTGTGACCTAATATTGTATATAATCTTTACTGTATTAAGTATGGGTGTACAATAATGTTTATCCATATAAAGAAATGGGATACAAAATAATCCCCATTGTAAGAACTCTTGATGAACCTCTACAATAATAATGAATTCACATTTAATAATGTACTATTAAAATAAATTAAGGAAGGATACTATAAATAGCGAAAAAATAAACAATTGACATTTTATCCATATTATAACAATAATTGTATTAGCTTTAGAGAACCCGCATGCGTTAATTGTCAATGCACGTGCATTGTATTGGTTAACACATCTTTGTGCAAACCGTTAATACCACTGCTACTTTTACTAACAGCTGTTATTTTGCATATCATCAGCTTTGTGGATACCCGTTATGGTGAGGAAAAATAACAGATGTTACCTATTTTGGTAACTGTCGTTATTAGCGCAAATTTAACGGACTTTAAGGAACTACCCCATAGTCTTTATATTACAGTCCATGCTAGCTCATGATCAAATGTGTATATAGTACAAGGTAACTAGTATTTTTTCCTTAAATAGTACATTTTAAAGAGAAACTCAATTATATACAAGAAATTGGCAAAACAGGAAGTTTTGGCAAAACACGTTCTTCTTCACTATATCAACATTACTATTTTGATAACTTGAACCCCTATTGAATAAGGCAATCTTCTCCTTGCTTGGGAAAACAAACCCTTTACCTTCCAGATTCACTTTGCAATGAGTTGCTGGCCCCTCTGGCAGCAAATAAAGGGACCTTCACAGGACAATGCCCCATTAATTGGTATGTTTGATACCAAATGAGAGTGGGCACAGTAAATCCAACAGACCTGTCTTTCTGTGTGCCATCTAGAATTGTTATTCTATCAAATGTCTTTTTGATTTTTAATATAGAGTAGATATAAACGTTTTTTTTGTGTGTCAATGAATACATTAATCTCAAATGTAGTTATAGAGTGACATAGAGAAACTACAGAGTAAGTTCACAGATCTCAAGACACAAGCAATGGGTAATTGGAATCCCTGCATAACATTTTTGCCAGACTAAAAGAAAATACAAGTAAAGTCATTATTCAAAAAAATATTGATCACATCATGATATGTTCAAATAATTTCTATTTATATTAGATTGTACATCTATATGGTGGATGTATTGGCCCATATTTACTAAACAGTCTTCTGCCATGAAACACTTTCTGGGATTAGAAGATACATTACGTCCTGTTGAGTTGAATGGGTTGTATGGGGTTTTCCAGCACCGTAAGGTGTCTTATGGCAGAAGACTACTTAGTTGATATGGGCATTATGTTAAAATGCTAACCCTTTTGTCTTTGCATTCCTACACTTCTGTATTACTGCCAAAAGTTTTTCACACTGAAACCATTTATTAAACTCCAAGGTTGCATCCTTCATCCCTTAACACTTTGCGACAAAAAGCTTTATAATAAGGGAGATTGTGTAGTTAGTGATTCTCATTATTGTTATCCTAGCATCTTCTGCAAGAGCAGAACATTGATTAAAAATACTTTCCCTGGTGTCAAAACAAAGTCAATAAGATACTCATGACTCCAGTAGACACTTCTGTGTTCTAAACCAGTGGGAATCTTTTTGAGGATGATTTCCCTCTGTGCCCCTAGTTAGTCAATCATAATCCATAAATTCCGAGCTTATAATGTAACAAAGTACTAAATTGAATGAAAAGGTTGGCTCTACAAACACACTATTGGAGTGTATATTCCGTTACAAAACATAATGTTCTTATGCCTGTTTTCCCTCATGATGTTAATTAGCTGTGCATTATTTATATATTTTTTCTCCCAAATAATAACAAGGATTTAAATCTGAATGAGGTAAATGTATGTTTAAAACAGCTGTTGTCTTAAAATAAATTACAGTCAACCAACTATGGTCAAGTCACACTAAAACATAAACTTCAAGCATATAAATATTTCCAAGGGTATATTTGCCAATTCTTTCGAAAAAAATGCACCTTATACACCCTGTGGCCTCTGCACGATGTGGCTCAAATGGTATTTTTGGTGTAAAATTGACACAGGGAAAGCTCAAACTCAATGACACGTATGCGCCTATGTACTAACCTTAATGTGCACCCAGGAGCGGATTTGAAAATCTGCCGTCCCTAGACACTTACATGTTTCGGCTGCCTCCTTGCTGCTATGCTCTATCTCCTTTTGAATACCAGCATAAAATGATGCAGCGGACGCCATCAATGTGATGGCGCACGGCGACGCATTGCCATGGTAATGTGACGTCATGACGGCATTTGACGACGCGATGCAACATTGCCATGGCAACGAGACGCCATGTGAAGTCACATTGGGGCGTCTGCGACGTCATTTGAACAAAGGAAATGAAGGGCGGCAGCAAGGAGGTAGCCAACATAGCTAAGTGCATCCCCATTATGGCCGATAGGCCCAAGAGTGCGGCAAATGCATATAGGGGCAGAAATTTTTGTCGCCCCAGGCCTAATTGGAAATCTGCCACTGTATGCACCTCAGGTGTCAGAAATTGTTTAGTCACATATTTTGACACATAAAATGGAAATGTGCTTGACGCACAGATGTGAATGGTAAATACTAAAAAAAAAAACATTATTCGTGTGCCCCAAAAAAGTAAAATATGCATCGAGTTTCCACTTAGTTGAACCTGGTCTAAACCCTAAAAAGTGTGTTTATATTGTTAGCACAGAATTAAGTTGTATCAACCGAAAATGTATTTGAAACAGCACAGATGTTTCATTATATAGGTTACCAATATGTATTATTTCCACAGTATGGCTATTATAAGTAATATATATATATATATATATAATGAACAAGATGAGTTAGCGCTTGCTAATAAATGCCAATAGTGACTAAAGAAGTGATATAAAGTGAATAAAAGTGAAATATAACGTGAGGAATGTCAATAGTGTTATGATATAAACCAAGAGTATAAACATAAAAATGAAAATAAAAACTTAAAATGCACCCATCTGAATTTCGAATTTAGATGTGGAAAACAATCATAAACTGTGCAATACAGTGATAATTGAAAATGTCCATAATAATACCCATTGCTGTACAAATAAGGGAAAAGGATATAAAGGGCCGTGACTTTTCCGCAGCTTCTGAGAGGATGAACCACATCCACAGGAATCTATTGAAAAAAAGAAAAAAAGAGGCGTGTGCCACATAGCATAAATCTGCGGGCCTCCATGGGGTCCCCGTGGGTGTCTGGGTGTCCCCGGGTGGTCCCCGCGGGTATCTGGGGGTCCTCTGGTCATCCCCGTGAGTGTCTGTTGTCTGCATGGGTGTCCGGGGGACTAATAGGTGTCCCTGGGTGGTCCACACGGGTATCTGAGGGTCCCCGGGTCATCCCCAAGGATGCCTGGGGCCCTCGGGTGGTTCTCATGAGTCTGGGGGCCCTCAGATGGTTCCCATAGGTGTCCGGTGGCTCACAGGGGTCCTCTGTTGGTCCTCATGGTTGTCCGGTGGTCCTTGGGTGGTGTCTGGGGGGCCTCAGATGGTCCCCGTGGGTCCCCTCTGGTCTGCGGTACAAATACTGTTGTAAAAAAAAAATTTGGCATACATTTCAATAAATACAAATCCCCCCACCAAACACATACAGTACAATAATGGTCAAAATAACTATTATCCAGATATGGATAATAGCTCATTTGCCCATTATTAAAACAAACATTAGCTAGTCATCATAAATAAAGTAAATAAAAACCTTCCTACTTATCCCTGCCATTCTGAAGGGCGAGCTCGTCAGCATTCTACAGGGCCATGTCCTCCGTTGCCAGAAATAATACATGAAATAAAACAATCTAATGGCCCCTAACCCCTTTATCAACTTGGCGGTTAATAACCGCTATTGTAATTAAGGGATTAACCCCTGTGTCCCGCTAGCCACCTGGGAGGCCTAACAACCCACCCCGGACCCATTATACCCACCCTGTACTCATTTATTGGCATAGTGGTACATCAACCCATATAATATGGGCATGATAAGCCACTATAACACTCAATGGTCACCCTAATAAAAAAGCATGAAGGCCAAAATTAAACAATAATCAAACATATACACAAGCACATTAACACCACAATTCAATAAATAAAAACACTAGCCAACAAATGAAAGAAATACAAGCACTAGTCAACCAATAAAATAAATAAAAGCACTAACCCCAAAATGTTTTAATTAATTTTAACCAGTAGCCAACAAATCAATTAATTAATAAAACCACTATCCAACACATCAATTAAAAGCAGGAGCCAACACAAGATATAATTAATTAAAAAAGCTAATCAATCGGATTTAAAAAATATAAACAAGTCTGCAACACACACAGAAAGAAGAAACACTGGGTGGAGCAAAGACACTACCACCCGGATAAGTCCCTATACACTGCACTCAATATCTATGAAGGGAGAGTACCCTGTCTGAGTAGGGATATATGCAGTCGGAAACAATTATCTGGTTCTATATGTAATGGAAGATGAATAACTTAAAACCAAATTTATTAAGTATACTTTAAAATAAATCGGAACCCGATTAGTACAAAGTAAGTGCTATAAATGCTTAATAATAATAAGTGCTACAGTATATCCATCAAGTGAAAATGAATATCTAGTGATGGTAACCAAGTGGTCAGCCCAACCAGCAAAGTTTCCTGTAGAAGCACAGGTAAGTAGGTGCAGACAAATCTAATAACAACTTGCTGACAAATGCTTCTAACGACGTCAATAGCGCTATTGGTAGCAGCAGGAGCCATTCTGCTGTACCTGTGCTGTTTAAATATCACCTCTATGCTGACGACACACAAATTTACCTTTCAACCCCTGACCTTACACCTGCTATACAGACCAAAGTTTCTGAATGCCTCTCTGGAATATCATCCTGGATGGCCATCCGCCGACTGAAACTTAACATGGCAAAAACAGAGCTCCTTATACTACCTCCCAAACCTGGCCCTACTACATCCTTCCACATTGCTATTGGAAATACGATCATTCACCCAGTAGCCCAAGCACGCTGCCTAGGGGTCACACTTGATTCCTCTCTCTTATTCTCCTCTCATATTCAAAACGTTTCTAAAACTTGACGCTTTTTCCTCCGCAATATAACAAAGATACGCCATTTCCTCTGTTACTCAACTGCTAAAACTCTGACTCAGGCCCTCATTCTCTCACGTCTCGATTACTGCAACCTCCTGCTGTCCGGCCTTCCTACCTCTCACCTGTCTCCCCTACAATCTATCCTAAACACTGCTGCCAGAATCACTCTACTCTTTCCTAAATCTGTCTCAGCGTCTCCCCTGCTGAAATCCCTCTCCTGGCTTCCGATTAAATCGCGTATCTCACACTCAATTCTACTGCTCACTTTTAAAGCTTTACATTCTTCTGCCCCTCATTACATCTCAGCCCTAATTTCTCGCTATGCACCATCACGACTCTTGCGTTCTTCTCAAGGATGTCTTCTTTCTACCCCCTTTGTATCTAAAGCTCTCTCCCG
Organism: Ascaphus truei; assembly: GCF_040206685.1. Taxonomy (NCBI): domain Eukaryota; kingdom Metazoa; phylum Chordata; class Amphibia; order Anura; family Ascaphidae; genus Ascaphus; species Ascaphus truei. The sequence continues at coordinate 72,373,414 of NC_134489.1, forward strand.
CCTTAAACCTTTCTCACTTTCTGCCCCACACCTCTGGAATGCCCTTCCCCTCAATACCCGACTAGCCCCCTCGCTATCCATCTTTAAGACCCACCTTAAGACACATCTGCTTAAAGAAGCATATGAGTAGCACTGGATAATCATGGACACATGACACAAAGCTTGGCCCCCTGCAGACGCACTTACTAGTATTCCCTCCTACTGTCTCTGTACGTTCTCCCTACCTACCAATTAGATTGTAAGCTCCTCGGAGCAGGGACTCCTTCCTTAATGTTACTTTTACAGTATGTCTGAAGCACTTATTCCCATGATCTGTTATTTATATTTGTTATTTATATGACATGTATTACTACTGTGAAGCGCTATGTACATTTTATGGCGCTATACAAATAAAGACATACATACATACACATACATACCTTGCTGTATTGGAGGGGAGCTGTTGTGCTGCAGAACTGAGTAAATGTGTAACATTCAGCAGGGGGACCGTTGAGTGGACGCACATCACGGAGGTGTCCGGATGTACTGTAGGAACAGAATAGTCTGATTGCAGCCACGAGACTACAGCTCCATACCAACAGATGAAGAATGGGTTACTGGAGCTCTATCCGATGCGCATGTCCTACCTCATTGTTGTGAGTGAATATTTTTAAGCGCGTGTATATTAAACCTTTACTATTTACACTATGGAGCCTGCGCTGTCCCTTTTTGTTTTGTAGAAATTTCGAGGAAGGTGGTTGTTCCTGTGGATAGCTGTTCGGGTGTTCCAGTGTTTTATTTTTACTTCAGGTTTTTTATTTTTATTTGACATATTATTTCAACTGGCTTTCCCTCCTCACGTTTTTTCCTTGTGTTTTCTATTTCCTTGCCCTCATCCCCTTTCCTTGTCATATATGTTGTTTGTTTGTTTGTTTTGTTTATATTGCTATTAGTCACCTGCCTCTCTCTCATGAAGTTAGCACACACCTTTACCTTTCATTGAATATTGGCGCTGTGATTTTATATGTCATGTAGACAGATGCTTATCCCATATAAATTCAATAGAAGAGATAAACCAGATTTGACATTGGTAAAAAGAGACAGCATACCATATTGTAATCCAAAAATGTATTAAAACATACTGGCACTGCTACCGACATTTCTGTCCTCAGAGAGGGAGCTTTGTCCAGGTAATGTGTGTATATATATATATATATATATATATATATAAATATATATATATGTAGAGCATGGGCGTCCGCAGGGGGGGCAAGGGGGTGCGCTTGCCCCCCCCTGGGTCCAGGGCCGCCAACAGCGGGGGACAGAGGGTACTGGCGTGACAGGATTTAGCGCGCTCACGATGTGCAAGGAAGCGCGCGCGTCTCTGCAAAAAAAAAAAAAAACCTACCTTGTCTCCTGATTGGCTGGCGCGTGTTGGCACGCTGCCAGGATTTTTTTTTTTGGCCCTCGCAAGCTCTATCTGACCTTGCATAGCGAGGCCCGCCCTTTCCTGCATGGAGCAAGTCAGGTGACTACTGCTCCATGCCACTCTCGCTTCCCCCTTGTCCTCCTGCTCTGATTCCCCCCCCCCGCTCCGATCCCCCCCGTTCCAAAATCTTCCCCCTGCTCTGGTCCCCCCCGTTCTGATTCCCCCCCCCTGCTCTGGTCCCCCCTTCCCGTTCCGATTCCCCCCTGCTCAGGCCCCCCCCGTTCCGATTCCCCCCCTGCTCCGGTCCCCCATTCCCCCCTGCTCAGGCCCCCCCGTTCCAATTCCCCCCCTGCTCCGGTTCCCCCCCCCCCGTTCTGATTCCCCCCCTGCTCCGGCCCCCCCGTTCTGTTTCCCCCCCTGCTCCGATTCCTCCTTGTTGCGAGTGTCTGCGTTTGTGTCTGAGTGTGTCTGAGTGTGTGTGTCTGAGTGTGTGTGTCTGAGTGTGTGTGTCTGTGTGTGTGTGTGTCTGTGTGTGTGTGTGTGTGTGTGTGTCTGTGTGTGTGTGTGTGAGTGTGTGTGTGTGTGTGTGTGTGTGTGTGTGTGTGTGTGTGTGTGTCTGTGTGTGTGTGTGTGTGTGTGAGATCAGGGGGGGAGGGAATGAATGTGAGGAGGGCGGATTCAGGGAGTGGGTTTGAGTCAGAGGGGGATAATTGATGGAGGGGGGAGAGTGAGGAGACAGGGGGTGTAGTAGAGGAAGTGAGGAAGAAAGGGGTGAGGGGGGAGAGTGAATGAAGAAGAGAGGGGGTAAGAAAGAGATGGGGCTACACCTTGGGACTATCTGCATTAGAGTGGCACCAGACAAGGTGTGTGTGTGTGTGTGTGTGTGTGTGTGTGTGTGTGTGTGTGTGTGTGTGTGTGTGTGTGTGTGTGTGTGTGTGTGTGTGTGTGTGTGTGTGTCTGAGAGTGAGAGAGAGAGTCTGAGAGAGGGATTCTGAGGGGGGGAAGTCTGAGAGAGTCTGAGGGGGAGGGAGTCTGAGGGGGAGAAAGTCTGAGAGAGTCTGAGGGGGAGAGAGCCTGAGGGGGAGAGAGCTTGAGGGGGAGAGAGTCTGAGAGAGAGGGAGAGTCTGAGAGGGAGAGTCTGAGAGGGAGAGTCTGAGAGAGGGAGAGGGAGAGACTGAGAGGGAGAGACTGAGAGAGACTGAGAGGGAGAGACTGAGAGAGACTGAGACGGAGAGACTGAGAGAGTCTGAGAGGGAGAGTCTGAGAGGGAGAGTCTGAGAGGGAGAGTCTGAGAGGGAGAGTCTGAGAGGGAGAGACTGAGAGGGAGAGACTGAGAGAGTCTGAGAGGGAGAGACTGAGAGAGTCTGAGAGGGAGAGACTGAGAGAGTCTGAGAGGGAGAGACTGAGAGAGTCTGAGAGGGAGAGACTGAGAGGGAGAGACTGAGAGGGAGAGTCTGAGAGGGAGGGTGTGTGTGTGTTTGTGTCTGTCTGTGAATGAATACAGACACCAACCCACAGTCAGTCAGTCACCCACCCAGTGTCAGTCAGTCACCCACCCAAGTGTCAGTCAGTCACCCAAGTGTCAGTCACATACGAGTCAGTCAGTCACCCACCCAAGTGTCAGTCACCCACCCTGTCACCCACACCCCCCCCCACACCCACTCTCTCTGTCTAGTTAAAATTATGTCCCCCCCTGAAAACATTTCTGCGGATGCCCATGATGTAAAGGTATCAGTACCGTGTTAGCCGAGCTTCAATAATCAAAAAATCAATAGATGATACCGTTCTGTGGCTAACGAAATGCTTTTATTTGTGCAAGCTTTTGAGATACACTGATCTCTTCTTCCGGCGATGTTACAATGAATGAAGCAAGCAAGGGGTATACTTAAAAACAGTGTCTCTTGGAATGTTATCTGTGCTTGTCCTTCCCCCGGTGTGGATGAGATTTATGGCTAGAGGTAACACCTCTAGCCATAAATCTCATCCACACGGGGGAAGGACAAGCACAGATAACATTCCAAGAGACACTATTTTTAAGTATACCCTTTGCTTGCTTCATTCATTGTAACATCGCCGGAAGAAGAGATCAGTGTATCTCAAAAGCTCGCACAAATAAAAGCATTTCGTTAGCCACAGAATGGTATTATCTATTTATTTTTTGATTATATATATATATATATATATATATATATATATATATATATATATATATATATATATACATATATATACATATATATACATATACATATATATATATATATATATCATGTTTGTGGACTCATATAACCTTCTTACAGACAGCGCACATTTTATTTGTTTATATTACTTTTTAGTAGTAATATTTTGACGCGCAAAAAAATTCTTATAGGATCTTAGTTCACAGGCCCCCTTATCTCTGAAAGTTTATCAAAAGAAGTGAACTGTATGAGTATCCACTTTGTGACGCTAACCCTTTTTCTTTAAGTTGTCTGCAGTCATTAAACCTCTCTCTAAAAAAAATAAAATCACTAGACTTAATACACCAGTATAAGTCTGTGCCTTAAAAGGTCCCTGAGATTTACTAGGAACTATTCTGTGCTAAACTAGGCTCCATCTGATAAACAAGCAATTTTCGCCTCAGGCTAAATGGTACTCTTTGAGGCTTTGATTTACAATGCTGCAGATGATGTATTTTCAGATCTAGGATAGACTCTGCTGTGATTACTCATCTAAAAGCAGAAGTTTGGGCTTAGATCTTTAAGTAAGTGGTCAGACAATGCAAGACGTTTGATCAGCTTTACTGAAGTGCAAGCTGAAAACTTGAATAAAAACAATCAGTGAATATTGTTTTGCTTCCCTGATAATCAAAAACTGAAGACATACACAACAATTATTATTTTTGTAATTAAGGGCAAATAAATTTGTTACTTATTTGCCTTTAAAAAAACTGATTGTTTAGTCTAAATGTATAATAGTATTCCACAGTAACGTTTGGCGTGTATGTGAGTATGAAATATAACCGACAGGTAAATTAACTGTTATGTAAGAAACATTTATGTCCACATGTTTACAACTTCATTTAGAAGAAACATTCCGTTGGCATGTTTATAGATTTATTCCGCTTCAATTTATACCCCGTGTTTGACACTGACTTAATCTTATTTTCCATATATTTAGGTTGGCACAGCAGGGTTCGCAATGATTGCAACTCGTACCAGATCTCAATAGGAAAACATCATTACAGTTATACAAGAAAAAAAACAATTATAATTACAGTTCACCTAGCAAGTTTTCCAGGTTGCTTCACTCGCAATTTATTTATTTAGCACATTTATCTGATCCTACAATTAAAACAATATACTACTTAATCTAGATGAGTGGTATTGTCTGAAGCAAGCACAACATAGCGTTCATAAACCACTGCTTATGCATTACGTGAAGTTGTTAACTGCAATTGTGAAGCAAACATTTTACATGTCGAAGACACTGAATATACAAATAAAATGCAATTACAATTTTATCGTCACTCACTGTTTGTGAAACTGTTTCAGAACATGTTGTATTATGTAATAACACTGTGCCACACTAAAATGTGTAGTCTTGTTTGTTTTAAGGGTCTTTCCACTGGAATGTAGGCTCACTTATTTTTAATATCAGAGGTTTCATATACTTCATTGGAGTCTCAATCTTCAAAATAAATTCAAGGTCACTCATTTAATTTCTTAATCCTTGCGATCTATTCTCTATAACTGTTCAAATGTAATCTGAATGCTATTGCTGAATACTGAATGTATGTTGGTAAGGTGGTATTACATTTCCAGATATGACAGTTAACTTGGTTAACCAAACAGAAATATCATATTTTGAACGATATATATATATATATATATATATATATATATATATATATATATATATATATATATATATATATATATATGTAGCGGGTATTCCACCCCACCCAATCTCATATATAGTGTGGGTGAGTAGAACATGCGGTGTTACCGGTGTGGTGCGTATACCTGCAGGCTCACAGGAGGTCTGAGCCTCCGCTAATGAGAGCCTGGGGTGACTCCTCTGGAACGGATCTTCGTTTGCAGCGCCTCCACCTATGTAGGATTCTATGGAAATGTAGAATGACCCTACATAGGAACCCACTCAGAAACCACATACACAGTATTATGGATAACAGGTTTACTGAATGAACAATGACAACACCTTACTTCAAAACACTATATCAATAACAGTGCATCAATACAACTGCGTACCATCCCCCCACCCACATGTCCATCATCACATTCCCCTCAGTCTCTGGAGTGTCCACAGCAATAAAGACCAGTGTGAGGGATAGCGCTTCCCTGTGTTGGGGCCCGGTGGTGCACTTAATATATACAGAGGTACCTTCCGAGCACTCCGATGCTCGGGACTGCAACTGTCTTCTAAAAGGATCAGACGTCTGTCTGATCCTATCCAGGTACTTCTGCAGTGGACCCCAACGAGGGTCCCACCGCTTCACGGGAACACAACAGTCTCTTGATACAGCAACCGAACCACAGGAACAGCCACGCCGCTATCCCTGTCTATCCTTAACTAATCCTAGCGTGACAGGAACCCTAACCTAGGGCCTGTCCCTGATGAACCGCAACCTGGGGTGGCTTGGGGAAATCTCCTAGGGCCTGCGGAGTAATACCCTGCCCCACTCCCCTAGCTACCCAGTCCCTAACTGTATCTACTACTACTACTAGATACTCCTAACAGCCTAACGCACCTGCAGCCGACACACAGCTCACACTGTCAGCCTGCAGGGATTCACACACGCTGCACACACTGCGCCCAGCACATGCAGCACAACACACACAGAACGGTACACACCATTCACTGGAGAGGGAGAATCTATTTGGGACCTAAGGGGTTAATAGTATTCCTACTCCCCTAACGAGGCCCAGTCCTGACTCCCACTAACAACCGACTAACCTGAGTGACAGGGTCCCTTACTCTAGGGCATTCCCTGGCAACACTCACTATATGGGATACCTAGAGCTATCTTGGGCCAAGGGGGTGCTGGCTAGTACAGGGGATCCCTCTCTCCCGTACCCTACCTCCTTCCCTTGTCTGCCTCCTTGCTCTGCTCCTTCCTGACTGCCTAACGTGCTGCAAGCCCGCCAAATGTATCTCTTTTCCCAGGGGTCTCCTAAGCCCTATTGGCTCCCTGGTGTCACATGGGGCTCACAAAGGCTCTTGGGATATGTAGTCCCAGCTCAGAGCCTTCCCTGGTAGGCTAGGGGTTCGCGGGCTTCTCCCTATCCTTACTGCACTTGCGCCAGCTTTCCCGGGCTGCCTCGACCTTCCCTCAGCTCTCCCTGCTCTCGCGCGAGATATCCCTGTCTCGGGGGCTTTCCCTGCGCCTACGCGTCCCTGCGCATGCGCAACAGTGTTCTCTATGGCGGCACCCTGCTTGTCCGGCCGCCGGGACCTTAGAGACGCGATCGCGGCCTTAGCAACCGCCCGATCGCGTCCCCGGCAACCGGCCGCAGGCAGGAGAAGCCGCGCTGCTCCCTGCTCCAGCCCCCACCCTTGGAAGCAGCCGTCGGGTTGTTCAGTACCCGCGATCGAGCTGCGCCAGGGGAGGGGGGTCTCCAGGAGCTGCTGGGGACCAGGGTTACACTTATATATATATATATATATATATATATATATATATATATATATCGCAAAGCCAGTATAACCAGCCTCACACTGATGAGACCCAAAAGGTCGAAACAGTGTCTGTGGGTAGGTTTACTGGCTATGCATCTTAACCCAGGCTGTGCTGAAAAGCTGTGCATAGGCAGCGAGCATAAGCTTATAAGGATCCATGTCAAAATGGATTTGAAGCAAAAGGTGGCACTGTGTGCTCATTTGCATGTCATTTCCCAGAATCCCTTGCTGCAGTGGAAGCACTGTATGCTGGGGGATAATGGTGAAAGGCGGGGTTGCAGACCTGTCTAAGACATGCAAATGAGCACACAGTAATATTTCCATTTGCTATATATATATATATATATATATATATATGGAAACACAACAAAGAAAGAAACCTCTAAAGTAGCACTCAGACAAATAATTGCAAAAAATATAAAGGGTACTTTAATTAAATCCAAAAGATAACAGAAATACAAGCAACTGACCAATGAACCCGCCTGACTATAATTGATTAGTGGACAATAGAAAAAAGAAAAGAAAAAAATATATATACCAGACCCCAAAAAAAAAAAAAAAAATACAAGAAAAAATTGATGCCCCAAGATAAACCTAACTCACTGAGGGAAAAGATAATTTCCCGCAATGAAGTAAATCAGACCGGCCGGTCACAGAGAGTATTGCTAGTTAGGAGACATCATTCAAAAAAGGGTCAAAAAATGCAAACTAATAAAAACATACAAACACAAAAAACCCCATGGTGCTAAATTGATAGCAGTTAAAGTGTTAAAAACACTATAATAAACCTGTTGCAGTACAAATGATGTTAATTCAAGGCATGCATATAGAATACTCCATTTAGTAACCCAAATACATAAATATAGATAAATAGGGAAACAGAGGGAGGGAGAAAAAATCAAAGATACTCAGCTCCTTGAAAATGAAATACTGCAAGCATCAAACAGCACAGCACAGTCCACTAATGATGTCCAAAGATATAGGACATAGATAAGGGTTCAAAATAGAACATAGGCAGGCAGGGTCAGCAGCAGCAAAAATTAAAATTAGCCCACTAACGCGTTTCGCCCACAAAGGCTTCCTCACGAGTGGTGCTAAGGCTATGTTTCAAGAGCATTTAAATAGGCAGCAGATATGCTCTAAATTCGCGCCAAAATACAGTTAATTACAGATGCATTCAATTGCCTCCGTGATTCTCACTCTCTATTAGTGTTGCTGCATTCAACAGCCGTGTATAGTCCCGCGAGACTTAAGTCCGAGCATTGCACATGCGCAGTAGCCGTGTAGTTGTTGCGCCCGCCATCTTGCTTGTGGGATATGGCATTAATTTGCCCATAGTGACGTCACAATCTCGAGAGAGGTACCCGACTTCTCGCACATGCTCAGTTAGGTTACTGATTACTGATGTAGCACATGCGCATCGGCAAAATAGCTCCAACGGCCGCCATCTTAGTTATGGGCAAAATCCCATTTTTGCCCTCAATGTCGGAGCAAGCGCTCGGAGGTTGGCTGCAATTCTTTGCATACACGCAATTGCTTGCACATGTTACACAGACCATCTTAAAGAGGGATAGACACCCTTTAAAGGAGTATTATCATGTTTGCTTAAACATTTTGGCTAGTGCAGGACTTTCTGCATGTGTAAGAAATGTATCCAAGCTCAGACATCTCACACTATAATAACACACTGTGATTACAGCAACCAGAATGCCCGTTTGATAATAGTAGCAGCATCCCGTATTCCTACTTGGGTCCATAGGATCTTGACATAGTAAGAAACGTAATGAGGCAAGAATAAAGGCATCTGCCAGATGAAACTCCATCATGAGAAATATCCAATATGAACAGTTGATATTTTTGTGGGTTCGTAATTATATCCTGGATGAAAGTTGTGCCATATCAAGACAAAAGTGGGGTATTCCATTCAGCTACACCTTATGACCAGCAAAAGAATAGAATATATGCTGATCTATGGTTATAAGAGAAAAGAGACACAAATTAGAACATGACAGTCAAAACATAATATTTCCCAATTTGAGAGATCACTGACACTGCAGTTACACTGGCGACACACTTTATTCGAGCTCGGCTAGTCCCACGAATTCGGGTATACCCGGGTGTATTGAGGTTTGTGACTGTTTTCTGCCCGAGTGCATTGAGGTATTTTCCAAGCAGGGATTGAAGCATTTTATTCCCGCTGGCTGCAATACTGCACAGTATATATATATATACTGCATTACAATTCATGAATTTATGCCATCTGGTAGACACGCGAAGCATTGCAGCCTATTAAATCCTAATCATTATCATTTAACAGATCAGCCGCCCATCAGCCAGGCATGAACCCAGGCTGGGAAGGCAAACGCAATGGGGCTTGTCAGAGGTGAGGAGCGGCGCATTCCAGGTATCTGCCAGGTACATACTGGGTATTTGCTCGAATAAAGTGTGTCGTGCAGTAGGAGACACCAAAACGTTAGATACTGAAACAGAATCTAACGTTTTGGTGTCTCCTAACTGCAGTGTCAGTGATCTCTCAAATTGGGAAATATTATGTTTTGACTGTCATGTTCTAATTTGTGTCTCTTTTCTCTTATAACCATAGATCAGCATATATTCTATTCTTTTGCTGGTCATAAGGTGTAGCTGAATGGAATACCCCACTTTTGTCTTGATATGGCACAACTTTCATCCAGGATATAATTACGAACCCACAAAAATATCAACTGTTCATATTGGATATTTCTCATGATGGAGTTTCATCTGGCAGATGCCTTTATTCTTGCCTCATTACGTTTCTTACTATGTCAAGATCCTATGGACCCAAGTAGGAATACGGGATGCTGCTACTATTATCAAACGGGCATTCTGGTTGCTGTAATCACAGTGTGTTATTATAGTGTGAGATGTCTGAGCTTGGATACATTTCTTACACATGCAGAAAGTCCTGCACTAGCCAAAATGTTTAAGCAAACATGATAATACTCCTTTAAAGGGTGTCTATCCCTCTTTAAGATGGTCTGTGTAACATGTGCAAGCAATTGCGTGTATGCAAAGAATTGCAGCCAACCTCCGAGCGCTTGCTCCGACATTGAGGGCAAAAATGGGATTTTGCCCATAACTAAGATGGCGGCCGTTGGAGCTATTTTGCCGATGCGCATGTGCTACATCAGTAATCAGTAACCTAACTGAGCATGTGCGAGAAGTCGGGTACCTCTCTCGAGATTGTGACGTCACTATGGGCAAATTAATGCCATATCCCACAAGCAAGATGGCGGGCGCAACAACTACACGGCTACTGCGCATGTGCAATGCTCGGACTTAAGTCTCGCGGGACTATACACGGCTGTTGAATGCAGCAACACTAATAGAGAGTGAGAATCACGGAGGCAATTGAATGCATCTGTAATTAACTGTATTTTGGCGCGAATTTAGAGCATATCTGCTGCCTATTTAAATGCTCTTGAAACATAGCCTTAGCACCACTCGTGAGGAAGCCTTTGTGGGCGAAACGCGTTAGTGGGCTAATTTTAATTTTTGCTGCTGCTGACCCTGCCTGCCTATGTTCTATTTTGAACCCTTATCTATGTCCTATATCTTTGGACATCATTAGTGGACTGTGCTGTGCTGTTTGATGCTTGCAGTATTTCATTTTCAAGGAGCTGAGTATCTTTGATTTTTTCTCCCTCCCTCTGTTTCCCTATTTATCTATATTTATGTATTTGGGTTACTAAATGGAGTATTCTATATGCATGCCTTGAATTAACATCATTTGTACTGCAACAGGTTTATTATAGTGTTTTTAACACTTTAACTGCTATCAATTTAGCACCATGGGGTTTTTTGTGTTTGTATGTTTTTATTAGTTTGCATTTTTTGACCCTTTTTTGAATGATGTCTCCTAACTAGCAATACTCTCTGTGACCGGCCGGTCTGATTTACTTCATTGCGGGAAATTATCTTTTCCCTCAGTGAGTTAGGTTTATCTTGGGGCATCAATTTTTTCTTGTATTTTTTTTTTTTTTTTTGGGGTCTGGTATATATATTTTTTTCTTTTATTTTTTCTATTGTCCACTAATCAATTATAGTCAGGCGGGTTCATTGGTCAGTTGTTTGTATTTCTGTTATCTTTTGGATTTAATTAAAGTACCCTTTATATTTTTTGCAATTATTTGTCTGAGTGCTACTTTAGAGGTTTCTTTCTTTGTTGTGTTTCCATATTAAATTTTTCCTCCAGCACCAACCTACAGTTTACATCTGTGATAACTATTCCAGGTACATTTTTCCTGATTTAGGTAGGTTTTTTAGACATTGCATTATGTTTTGGGAGTGATGCGGTATTCATCTCTGTGTTTTTGATATATATATATATATATATATATATATATATATATATATATATATATATATATATATATATAGCAGAAAATATATATATAAAATTTGTGTTTAGCATTTTCCTTATTCAGTTTAGTCAGCCATTCTTACAGTGTCCTCTTTCTCTCTGTTTACAGCAGTCAACCTGGTATGGGTCTGTTACTGCTACTACTACGACATAAACTTTGTTTATAGCTCCCTACCAGAAAGCAGATTTAAGGGGGAGGGTGAAATGGAGGAGAGGAAGTGGAGGGGGGAGACCCAAGATATATATAACGCACTTTCCCCCAGCACCTGGGAGATATAGCGGCTTTGATGTATGTGGTGCGTTACCTGCGGCTCACAGGAGGCCTTAACCTCCACTACTGGGAGCCTGGGGTGTACCTGATCCAGTTGACGACAGCGCCTCCACCTTCACTGGATCCTAACAATGTGGGATAACCCCGTGCAGGACAATACAAGAAATACAGACCAGTAGAATATAATAGGTTTTACTGAACAGGATATAATACTACAACACCACAATATATATATATATATATATATATATATATATATATATATATATATATATATATATATATATATATATATATATATATATACATGTACACACTCCCAACCCCCTTACACCAAGTGAGAGTCCCCACAGTACAAATGGTGCTTGGCACCAATACCCTGATGTCCTTTTACCCAATGTCAAGGCCCACCCAAAAGTGTGTATGGTAGCGCTACTACCCGTGAACCATTGGTGCACTTTAGTTGAGGTACCTGCCGAGTACTCCAATACCCGGAGCGGCCAATTAACAACAGGGATCCTGGAGATCCAGCGACGTCACCGCCAGCGAAGCCTCCGCCAACCGTGGGGTGGGTTCCAGCAGGATGGTCCCATCAATAAAATAGTCTTAAATCATGTATGCTTGGATCGGGTCCCAGAGTGCAGGCTATGCTTCACAACATGGCGTCTTCACTGGCACTATAAACTAACTATATAAATCTAATGGGGAAATGTCCCTAGTTAGGCGTTTCCCTGAAGCAGCCACAATCTAATTAGATGATTGGGAACTATCTTGGACCTAAGGGGGTTAATATTACCTAGTCTGGGTGCCACTGACACCCAGATCTTATCTTCCCTATCTCAGTCCTGGCTCCAACTGAACTAACTGTCAGCTTGCACTTCAAGCGCTCCCAAAGTCCCAATCTCCGCTCAGGAGATTCTAGCAGCCCTATTGGCTGTACTGTGTCACATGACCTCAGCTCCTGGGGTATTCTGGCGAGCGTAGTTCCCCTGTGGAGAAACATAGTGAGGAGGAAGGGTGGGGGGGGGGCAGATGGAGACATGGCTACATATAGATATATAGATATGTAAAGAAAGAGAAGTTTGAACTCGCATACACGCGGACTAGACAATAAAGGTAACCTACAAAGCTGACAAAATTAAGGGTAAATACTCCCTGTCAGCGGTGCTACTGGGCAAGAGATAATATGTGAAACAGAAAAAAGAAGCCCACTATGTAGCATTCAGGTTTACCACAGTAGAATATCCAAAATGTATTAGGATGTCACATGAAAATTAAAAAATAGTGCAGAAAGTTAAAAGATGGCATTGGCCACCTCCACGTTAGCCTAAGAGAACAAAAGTACTGCTAAACCCACAAGGTAAATGGAAATGTAATAATGATAAAAGTACAAGTGTTAGTGGCAAGGAACGAAAGAGTCTACTGCCATAATTTCTCTAAGCCCAAACACTCACATAACAGGGAGGCATAAAGTGCTCTAAATCTCTATACACATAGAAATATACTAGTGCAGGGTATGAAAAGAGCCCAAAGGGACAAGTGTCTCCAACCTCCTAAACATGCATGATATACTACCAACAAGATTGCTATATACCATTAGTAATGGATGACATGAATATAAATACTACAATATTAGGAATAAAGCTGGCAGTCAAGGGTGATAGCAGACAGAGTATAAAAACAGTTTGGAGTAAACCTGCATCAACAGATGATAAGGAGTGTAAAATGGGCATAGGTACTGTAGCGACATCCTTTATTCTTACACTTCCCGCACGGCAGGATGCGTGCGGGAAGCGTGGTGACACGGCTTGTTGCGGCGCACTGTGACGTCACTGTCACGTGACGCGCCCGGTTTCCCCGGCTTCCCCGGCTTCTCCGACACCCTTGGAGTTTAAATTGAGGTAAGCGGGGGTGCTGGGAAGCAGAGGGGCAGAGCAGGAGCCGGGTTCGGGGTCGGGAAGGGGGGCCAAAATGCGCCCGAAGCGGAGGGGGGGGTGCGTGGTGGGACCGCGGCGGCGCGCGGTCTTGACTGGCAGCAGCCGGAGTAGATCCTGGCATGCCGCCGGCATTAGTAAGAATAAAGTATGCCGCTACTGTAGGTATTTCCTAGGTACTAAAATAGCATGGCAGCACAGACTTTTGGCATAATTACGCGTTCCCTAAGAAGGGAAAATCAGGGGGTCCTGCCCAGCGCTCCCACTCCACTAGATATATAGATATGATTACAAGAAGGAAATAGGGGAGTCCTACATATATAAAATGTAATTACACTGATAAAAGCCTTTAAATAGGTACACTCACAAATGTAATAAGAAAATGTGCATTAGGGAGATAGAATCTCTCAATAAATGGGTGGTAATGGATACCGGTCATCTCAAGGTGTAGAAGGTGCTGTTGTCCTGTTGAATCAGTCAATCCTAACTTCTGGCACCCAATTGGAAGATGTTCCCATCCAAATAAGGTGAAAGACCAGCAAACAGCAACTATTGTCCACAAAATAGCAAACAATAGCACAATTCCTCTGAGCTCAATAGCTCCTGTTGGCACGCTAGCATGATGCTGCAGCACGTAACACCGTCCCTATGCGTTTCGTCAATGTCCATGTGGCTTCATCAGGGGTATGGATAGCAGAGAACACAGGCACTTAATATAGCCGGTATCCATTACTACCCATTTATTGAGAGATTCTATCTTGCTAATGTGCATTTCCTCTACATTTGTGAGTGTACATATTTGGAGACCTAGCTTTTATCTGGGTCATTAAATGTTATATACTGAATATCACGCTATGTGGCACGCGCTTCTCTCCTTCAAATTCCAGATCTCCTTTGGGTGTGGTTCATCACCTTGGAAGCTGCGAATACTGCTACTGTATGTTACTTGTGGAGACTTATATCTCACAAGGACTTGCAACAATAGTTTGATTTATCACTATTCCCTTCTTTCCTCTGTACATTTTTTTAGTGTATACCTTAAATATGTTTTTGATCTATATTTACACATTTTTGCATTTTTATGTTTCTTTTATTCCGATATCACATTATTACTCTGACACGGGCACATCTAATTGGCGCTATTGTATCTATACAGTATATATATATATATATATATATATATATATATATATATATATATATATATATATGTATCTCCCTTTAAAAAAAACTTTTACACAACATGGGAAGAGACACTTGTGCACAAAAAGGAGCACACCTGGGAGAAATGCTAATAGGATATGCAAAGTATATTTAAATGACCCACACCTCCTAAAAGATTTCAACAAGGCCTATCCTGACAATCCAGGTCCTAAGGCACCTTGTGAGGAAGGGGGTACTGTCAGGCCCAACAGGATCATAACCCACAACCTCTACTATTCATGGAAGAAGCTCTAGCGGAGAGCAAGGGGAGAACTCTTGCAGGTAATCCTGAGCATTGGAAATCTGCGATCTAGGTGTGAAGACCCTGCTGAAGCCGATTTGAGTACCATAGTTGCTGGGGTGAGTCATGATGACCGGAGCCACCCCAGGGATTCTCTTCTTCTTTTTCTTGCATGTTCTTGTATAGTGCTGCTAGTTTTACGTAGCGCTTTACAGAGACACTTTGCATGCACAGGTCCATAGTCATGGAGCTTACAATCTATTTTTTGGTGCCTGAGGCACCGGGAGATAAAGTGACTTGCCCAAGGTCACAAGGAGCTGACACCGGGAATTGAACCAGGTATTGAACCAGGTTCCCCCACTTCAAACTCAGTGCCAGTAAGTGTCTTTACTCACTGAGCCGCTCCTTCTTCCTTATACCAGGATTATACCAGGGTGGCTGGAGATACAAGCAGTCTCTCCCGTATGAGAGCTATGTGGGAGTGCTAAACTTCAGCGACCTCCCAGGTTTCCCTGGAAAGGATATTTTTTTGGGAGGGGCACGCAGCTTCGGCTGATGGCAGCGGTCCCCACCACACAGGACTGAGAAGCCAGGAGGCTACTAGCCATGGTTCCCCTGGAAGTGTGGTAAAGTGGCCAACGGACTTCCTGTAATTCAGGACTTGGACTTGAGCTCACTAGAGCCTCTTTACACAGACTGCAGTACTCAGGATTGCCAAACGTTGGCGGCATCCTAGAGCGAAAGTGAAATAGCTCTTTGTGAGTATTTGCCCATTCATGTTATATCTGTGCTGGGTGCTGGATCTCCTTGTTGTTGTACCATGTTAATAATAAATCCCAAAACGTATTAGCTCCCTGTATTTGTCTAGTAGTAATCTGGGTCCAGGGGCTGTCTCCCCAGGACAAAGGCTGGAGCTAGTGAAGGGTTAAGCCTACCCTACAGGCTATAGTAGCAGCAGATAGGGACCCATCTGGGCATGTTATGTGACACTTAACATAAATGAATATAATATCATGGAACCAAAATAAGTGCACCTAAACTGACTAGATTAGGATACATCTACCTATAGCTTCTTTGTTATAATTTAAGTGCCACAGTTGATTGCTTTTTTAATTCTATGATTAGTATTCATCATATACAGTATGTCTATAATATACCACACCAAACAAAATATATTATTTAAGACTTGCAGTTTTGGTTTCTGCACAGACATTTATATAACATTATTAATGCATATCATCACTGCAGAATAGTTACAGTAATGTGAAATGGGTAAGGAGGCTTACATTAAAAAAAATAAACATAAAAGAAACAGATAATAAATGTAACATGTTATTTTTTCACAAAACATATGAGGTATTATTTTGTCATGATGGACATTGCTATTGACAAGTCCTGAAATTGATATGCATTTACAATGGGTTTTAGTGAAACATTTTTATTCACACCTTTTAACCTAATGCATATTGTTTCCCATTTATTTTCACATACATCTTTCAAAAAACTGGAAGAAGGGCATAATAAATGACAAATAATCAATATTGTTTATATGATATAGATTACATGGCAGTTACTTTGTACATCTTTCTCATGCTATATGCATATAAATTGGCCTTTCATGGGTTCAAGTTATTTTATTTATGTAATGAGTTGTGCTAAATAATTTTACGACCTTTATATATGGTAAACCAAAGTCAGTCTATTCTTTCTAGAAAGGCTATTAAACAAATGCCATGCCCCTCTTAAGTGTGCATGACCCTTCACCAATGCTCACTATATAAAAGCAAGGACATATTTCTAACTTTACGTGCCTTACGGTTTACAAAAGATGGGGAAGTTATCAACTGTAGTGACATGACATTATCCTATACCAACATTATTATGGGTGTAGTCAATATGACTTACACTGTTGCACCTATGTAATCCTGCCTGTTTGGGTGCTTTCTGATGGCTTTAGTTCATCATGGCTCCAAATAAGTG
The DNA here is from genome assembly GCF_040206685.1 of Ascaphus truei. Taxonomy (NCBI): domain Eukaryota; kingdom Metazoa; phylum Chordata; class Amphibia; order Anura; family Ascaphidae; genus Ascaphus; species Ascaphus truei. The sequence goes on from NC_134489.1 coordinate 72,390,532, forward strand.
ATGTTTATAGAACTATATCTGCAGGCACAGAATTCAGCACTAAACGTTAAAGTTCCGTTTTCTGGGCTAAAGTATTGTAAAGGTAAATGTACTAAGCAGTCTGTAAAACACCTTCCAATGTGCTCGGCTTAGTATATACATATATTTAGACATAGTTACAGATAATATATATTATAGGCGTATTTAACATTTACAAACCAGATTAAAATGTGAGACAGTTTAAGTTTTGAAAGAATTTAGTCTGGTGGTGGCTGTGAGAGCATTTACTCATTTATGGACTAGCACCTTTTTACATCTGTATTGGTGTGCCATCTGATCTCTTACACTATATATATAGATACCTATATAGATACCTATATATATATATCTATATATATATACTGTATATAGATATCTATATACTGTGTGCTCATTTGCATGTCATTTCCCAGAATCCCTTGCTGCAGTGGAAGTGCTGTATGCTGGGTGATAATGGGGAAAGGCGGGGTTGCAGACCTGCCTGAGACATGCAGATGAGCATACAGTTATATTTGCATATATATATATATATATATATATATATATATAGAACACGGCAAACAGCAGGCACTCCACTGGAAAATAATGTAGATGCTAATCCCATAAGGCAATAATAGGAAATACGATACCATTGGTGAGATGAAATCACACAGGATGAGTGCTGCCCGTGTGATTTCGTCTCAGCAACGGTATCGTATATATGTGTGTATATATATATATATACATATATATATATACATATATATATATATATATATATATATATAAACACAAAAACAAATAGTAGCGCTAGTACGTTAATTATAAATTATGTAATGTGCAAAAAGTGTGCTAAGAGTGAATTATATAGAAGGTAATTATAATAATGTAATACGTGAATAATGAGGGATAGGTAGGTAATTATGGCACATGGACAGTCTGTACGGAGGAGGCAAAGCTTCTATATGGTCAAGCCTGACCACAGTGATTATAACAAAAAAAACAGAAAAAAAGAAGCGCCAGTTCCGTAAATATAAAGTAATGCGTAGAGTTTATTCAAAAAGCCAGAGTGGTTAAAAGGACCAATGTTCAACTGGTGTGATTAAAAAGCAATCAATATCAGATAGTAGCAGGGTGCAGCAATAGGCAAGTGACAAATATATATATATATATATATACATTTTTTTTTTTAAGTGATTGGGCTGCAATGTGTCTGCAGCATGGAAAATGTCTTCTGGAGTAACACATTTGAGTAAATATGGCCCTTTCTGTCTTATTCACTTAAATGGGCCATACGATGTCTTCCAGCACAAAGGATGTCTTATAGAGTAGCATTTCCTAATAAATATTGGGTCATAATTTGCTTTTACTCACAATAACAAGAGAAAGCACACATATTATATATTCTGCTGAGCTCAAATAATCCCAATCCTACTTACCCCTTCCAATAGTCACTTCAGTTTTGTGCAGCTGTGGTGCTTCTAATGTGTTTGACTTCATTCCAGGCTCATCAGTGGGTATGTCCCTGACAATGCTTTATTAATCTGAAATGCGTTGTGGTGTTTATTTACATATTTATTTATAAAATATTTTACCAGGAAGTAATACATTGAGAGTTACCTCTCGTTTTCAACTATGTCCTGGGCACAGAGTTAAAATGACAAATAATACATGGTTACAAATACAGTTACATAAGTGAACAGGGTTTACATTATATACAAGACATAGCATGCACAGTTACAGATAATATATATTATAGGCGTATGTAACATTTACAGACCAGATTAAAATGTGAGACAGTTTTAGTTTTGAAAGAATTTAGTCTGGTGGTGGCTGTGAGAGTCTCCGGTAGATTGTTCCAGTTGTGGGGTGGAGGAGCGGCCGGATACTTTGCTGGGAGAGGTGAGAGAGGACGTGTCAGGTCTGAGGAGAGGATGTGTCTGTCCTGAAACGCCACGTGTTTGCATATACCTGCTCTGATTCTTTGAATACAAAGGTGACACCACATCAAAGAAGAAGGAGAAGAAGTTCGCAGACGGAGAGTGAAGAAAGACTCCACAAGATAGAGAGGAGAAGACCTAAAGATACCTTGATGCGACAGCATTTGCACAAGGCCGTGTGAGTGTTAAGAGTTAATATACACTTTAAAACACCATTGTCATTGCTTCAGGGCTTAACACACCTGAACCATATTTTGTTCCATTTCACCCTTCCACCTGTGCTCCCCCATCTCTCTCTCTTGTTTCCCAGATTAAAATGTGAGACAGTTTTGAAAGAATTTAGTCTGGTGGTGGCTGTGAGAGTCTCCGGTAGATTGTTCCAGTTGTGGGGTGGGGGAGTGGCCGGATACTTTGCTGAACCTTGAGACCATGAACAGTAACTGAAAAGGGTGCACAATGTGTAATATCACTATCAATCAACAGATAACTTTTAGTACAGTGAGTTTACAGCTCTCTTACTTTAGTGTAAGTGGGATTTAGTTATTTGATCTATTTGAATTAAACAGTTAATTCATACTTACATAGTTACCATGTATGTAACTATGAAGTAACTGTTTAATTTATTCTTGGATTTTTGTGAGCTTGTGTCACTGTTTGTCTTCAATTCAGCAAGTGGCAAATGGATGTAACATTTTTAAGTATGCCATTAGTGTGCTAATTAAGAATACAGTTCAAGTAAACTTCTAAAAACATTTTGTCACATAATTGAACATGTGTTCCAGGTCATGCTACTTCAGTGATGTTTGCACTGAGATTAATCCATCACAAATACAGTAACTACCTGAACCCCTTTGCTCTGTAATGTATTGCTGGTGTCTCTGGCTGTTGTATTGTATTGTATGTCTTTATTTATATAGCGCCAAAAGTGTACTCAGCGCTTCACAAAGAATACAGTACAGGAAATGTTAAAAATACAATAAGTGCAGCAAAAATCAGACAATGGGAAAGGAAATCCCTGCCCTGAAGAGCTTACAATCTAAGAGGTTTGAGGGGAAACTTACAGAGACAGTAGGTGAGGGAATAAGTGCTGTAGATAGGTGTTAAATGAAAAGGTTAACACCATTTAAATCGGAAAAGATGGCAGGGAGGCATAGGTGAGATCAGGTGTGTATGTTTGGCTTCAGGCTTAGGGGAGATCCCCAGCAGCAGGAAGGAGTAGATACAGGGTATGAATAGAGGATTTGTGTGGGTGTTTTTTATTGAGGGGTAATTTGTATACATCAAATGTAATAATACTCAGTGAGTACATTCAAAGATAATTGTTTGTTTTTACTGTTTACAAAGCAGTAATCGCCTAATTGATATTGGAATAAATAAGTTAGTGTCTCTTTGTGAAAAATATTTTATTGATATAATTTTGCATCCAATTTTGGATGAATTATGTATGGTATTATCCTATTTCTGGATGTTTAACGGCAAAACATTAAAACTACAGTATAACATGAGAGACGCTGCGTTGTTGCAATTTTCCAGCCATGGCTTTTCCCTTCATAAAGGAAAAGTGACCATGTGTAGCCACGACTCAAGGAACACAAGGCCACTCTCTATTTTTAAGTTATTTAAATACATTGATTTTGTGGGTTTGGTCAGTTAGTTTTGGCGAGTGTTGGTAAATAAAATAACAAAACTCTGACAGCCAAATGGTTAAAGAAAGGCCTAAGAAACATGCATCAATTTAAAGGAAGGGCATGTACTTGGTGGATACTTAATCCCTTATTCAATGTGCTGTGAAGATGTCTTCCTCATGCTGGGGAACAGTTTAGCACCATTCAAATGAATAGGACTAAAATATTCTACCTATGGGAAAAACACTAGGGGCTTTAAAATACATTCCAGGTGGGGAGAGGCATATGTATACAAGCCACCCAGGGTTGAGTTGGTGAAGATTAGAGATGGGCGGAAAAAAAATTGTGGGTTTGGATCTGCCTCAGATCGGCCTGTTCCTTTGGTCCGTGAATTTTCTAAAAGGATATGCACGCAAACTATATAGAGTTGATCAACTTAAGACACCAACTTAATGTCATGGAATGGTTTACTGGGGTCCTGTGGACGGACGTTCACAGAGGTACACAATTAGGAGGCTTTATAATGTGAAATTATAATAGGCTTTATTGTGCCTGTTCCTTTTCATCAGGAAAATTATCCAAACACAGGGGGGGGGAAACAAAACTTCCATTCACTTGGGAGTATTTCTAGTGAAACACTATGCAACAATTCACATCTCCCTTAGTCAAGCAGTTCTCGCAGCCCCAAAACATATAACATGAAATAAGCAGATATAAGCAGTCTCTTAAGAATAAAAGTCTTATCTGTTTCTTGGAGGGAAAATCTCACTTCCTGGTTCAGCTTCAGGTGTATTAGTTTTCCCTGTGTCTTCAATTCAGCTCTGGTGGGCAGAGCTCAAGACCCGTCAGCTCCAGAGATCTGGGTTTCTTTTGGTCAGTCTCTCCTGGGACTCAAGAACCTCTGCTCTGTCTCTCCAAAGGTCAGCTCTCAGTCAGAGCTAGGGAGGAGTTACTTCCTGTCTGAACAAACAGGTTTTTGTAAGCAATCTAATCAGGCACTTGGTGTTTAGTAATTAAGTATCACACTGCTAGATTAAAGGCACATTACTGAACAGGGATAAGTCCCCTGTTACATACCTCCCCTGTTTGTGGGAAGCTCGGGCTTACCACGGCCAAAGCCCATCCTTCCACTATCATTCTAGATATCTCTGTGACTTGAATGAGAGTGGATGGAGGAAGAGAACCCTCTGTCCCGCTGGGATTGGAGCCCTTTCTCCAGTTTATTTTTGTCTCCTCCCGAAGATGCTTGAGATCAGCACTCCTCAGTCGCTCGAGGAGGACTTTTTCCACGTAAAGTCTTTTTATCGTGTGCGCGGTCTTGAGATTTCTGTTGCGTCGGCACTCCTCTTTTTGTAGACAAAGTGTATGGCAACAGTTGTAGAGCAGTTAGGAATAGCCCTTAGAGTTTTCTGCTCTTGAAGTGGTCTTTCTGCAGCTTCTCCACACCACGGAGTTGCCAGTTCAGCTTCTTCAGCTAAGGATTCTTCTGGCTTTGATTCTGCAGTCCTACCTCTGTTTGTTGCCTGTTGGGCAGCTGTAGGTTTGGCTAGTGCTTTCTTTGGTGGCTCAAACTTCGTAATTTTGTTTTGAAGTTGCGTGGAGTCCCCAACTCTCACTGTACCCTTGTCCTTATGGGCATTAGTTACTGTGGGATACTGGTGCTTGGGCAGAGCCAATACCTTTTTCCGTATTGGAGGAATATGTATCAGAGTCTCCTTCATATTCTGGAGCTCTGTAATTTTTGTCGTCAAGGTTGCCGCTGCGTCTGTTTTCTCCTTGGTGTACTGACTCAAGGGAATGGAACAGTCTCTCTGTCTCTCCAGCTCTTGCTCCAGTTTCTGAGCCTTCTCACGCTCCCTCTCATACAGAGACACCTGGTATCGAAGCTCTGCTTCCAACGATGCTCTGAAGACATGCAGCGTGGCCTTTAGCTCCTCATACTGCTCTGTGGGGACATACTGGGTAATCAGACGTTCCTGCAGCACTTTAATTTCTTTAACAGCCTGCAGCTTTTCTTCCTGTAGCGTTTGCTGCTTCTCCTCAGCATACTGGAGGTGTGTACGCAGACCTTGCAGTTGGTTCTGCAGTCGGTGCTCTGCGTCAAACTTTTCCTTGACTTCTTCTGTCAACTGAAAATTTTCTTCTTTCAGTTTTAAGTTTTCTCTTTTTAATCTTGAATTTTCTCTTTTTTCAGTCTCTGTATTCTTCAGGGTTTCTTTGCAGTCCTCCTTCCATTTACGCACATCTGCTTTGAGAATGACAATCTCCTGGCGTGAGACTTCTTTCTCTAGGTTGAGGGTCTGAAGCTCCTTCTGAGAGACTTTGAGATCTGTATCACGATTGACAATAGTTTCTTTGGCAATGTCCAGCTCCTCAGTGAGACTGTGTAGTTCCTTTCTGGAAACTTCCAGGTCTGTGCGGCAGCTGTTGGTCTCATGATGTGAGGCATCAAGCTCTATACAAAGAGTGTGAACCTCTTGCTGGAAGACTGTCATCTGCTTCAGTGCCTCCTCATACTTCCGCTTTAGCGTAGCCACCATTTTATCAGATTGGCTCTGTTTTTCATCCATGGCGGAAATAGTAGCATTTGCAGTATCTAGCTCAGTCTTGAGATCCTCCAATTTGGTCTTGGCCGCAGAGTAAATTGCGAGCACAGTCTTCTGTAGCTCAGCATTATTTTTTCTCTCTCTTCCCAATTCTTCACAGAGCAGATCACAGTCATACCTGGCAATTTTCAGGGCGTCTTCAGGGCTGGTCAAGGGATCGTCACTCACTGGTTCCGGCTCCGCTTCCCTGGGATGACTAGTTGAGGGTTCCTCACTGTTAGCACCGGACAGACACTTCTTTGGGGTACACGACTTCTGCCTTGGGCCCTCTGGATATTCGGTTAACCGTGGGACGAATTCTCTATTTTCCCTAGGCTGCAGGGCAACTCGGTCCCCCTTTTCCTCCACAGGATCTGCGGACGTGTCTGTTCCTTCCACGGTAAGTGAAGAACTGCTTTTCTTTTTCTTCCTTTTTGATTTGGATGACACCGTCCCTTCAGGGATACTGGGGTCTCCATCTTCATTTGAAGTTTTAGCAGCTTCAATATATACGCCAGGCTTTTCTTGCAGCTGCTTTAGCTGACAGAAATATTCGGTGATCCACTGCTCCCGCTCTGTCTCCTGCTGATCATATTCGTCATCAAAGGGAGCGGTCTTTTCTGTTCGTGCCGAGTTCAGGCACCCCCACCATTCTTGGGGTGTTTTGTGGGTGTGACTCGGTTCGGGTTCCCCGTAAGAGATGTCTTCCTCTTTATTGGACTGGAAGGGAAACTCTTCCGTGGGGTAGGGTTCATTACAGGAACGCTGCATCTTGTCCTCCATTTTTAGGCTATCAGGTATCATTTTCTTCCTGACCTTAGGAGGCGCTATTGCAGCTGTTGCCACTGTATTTGCTAGAACCCCCAATTGTGGTAGTCCTACAGATGGGCATATTTTGCTTGTAGAGGTCGTAGCTCTCACAGGCATCTCTGTAGACTTTTCTCTCTTGGATAAATTTTTTTTTTAATATCAGCAGTTCTGTGCATGCATTTTCTTTTATCAGGTATACAAGTTGTGCAGTTGCTAGGTAAAAAAAAAGTCTATTTGCTTTACACCATTTTCTTGCAGGGTGCAATCTCCCCGCTTCAGCAACAGAATTTGGTTTTCTGCCTGAGTTCAGTAATTTTCAGTCTCATCTTTTGGTATTATGGCATTCACACTTCACACTTTGGGTGTCTGTTTTTGCTCCCAAGATATATATAGGCAGACTTTTTTACTTGCAGAAAAAAAACATTCTTTGCAGTGGACTATTTCTTTCATTCCCGGTAGGGTGACTCAACACTCAGCAATTGGCTTTGAAAAACCTTTTTCCTTTATAGGGCAATTTTACACTCAGCATTTGTTTGCTAAAAATTCCCCTGCTTCAGCACAGTCTTTGTATCAATTTTCCCACTTTTCTGCATATACTCCATTCACAGCTTGTAGCCCTATGCGGTGTGGCAACCTTTATTTGCAAAATCAGTACCCCTCATGGGTCACCATCTGTATTCACTGCTTCAGCGAAACTTTTGACAACAACAAACACCTATCCCTTTTCAAGGGCTGACTCACTTCTTGAACCCTGACTATGGCTGGAAGGCAAAACCCCTATTTCAGTGACCGTATTACACTTTGTAATAGGCAATTAAAGGTTTACCTGCTTCAGCATTCTCTTGGGATTGGGGAAAAGAGTCCATCCGTGGATTTTGTAAGTTTCAGTGCAGTGTGGTTTCAGTGGTGTGTCCCTTTAACGCTGCCTCTGCTGCATGAGAGGTTTTTTTTTTTTTTTTTTTTCTAAGTTGCTTGTAGGCAAAAAGCAAAAAAAAAATTTCACATAAAAATCTCCGGTCCTTTTTAACTACAAAGACACCTCTTATCCCACTTCTGACACCATATGTGGACGGACGTTCACAGAGGTACACAATTAGGAGGCTTTATAATGTGAAATTATAATAGGCTTTATTGTGCCTGTTCCTTTTCATCAGGAAAATTATCCAAACACAGGGGAGGGGGGGGAACAAAGCTTCCATTCACTTGGGAGTATTTCTGGTGAAACACTATGCAATAATTCACATCTCCCTTAGTCAAGCAGTTCTCGCAGCCCCAAAACATATAACATGAAATAAGCAGATATAAGCAGTCTCTTAAGAATAAAAGTCTTATCTGTTTCTTGGAGGGGAAATCTCACTTCCTGGTTCAGCTTCAGGTGTAGTAGTTTTCCCTGTGTCTTGAATTCAGCTCTGCTGGGCAGAGCTCAAGACCCGTCAGCTCCAGAGATCTGGGTTTCTTTTGGTCAGTCTCTCCTGGGACTCAAGAACCTCTGCTCTATCTCTCCAAAGGTCAGCTCTCAGTCAGAGCTAGGGAGGAGTTACTTCCTGTCTGAACAGACAGGTTTTTGTAAGCAATCTAATCAGGCAGGTGGTGTTTAGTAATTAACTACCACACTGCTAGATTAAAGGCACATTACTGAACAGGGATAAGTCCCCTGTTACAGGTGCCAACAGGATTACAGCCGACAACCACGGCATTTCTAGGCTGCAGCTCTAGCAGTGTGAAGTATACCAGCTGAAGGCTTGCAGTGCACAACTAGCATACATCCAAAGGGTATCTGTTTTGTTGATTGTAACCTTGAAAGGACGTCAAGCACAAAGTAATAATATGTACTGAGGCCAGGTGAGATTAAATAAAAAACAGGTTCTCTGACACACACACAAAAAAAAACAAGGTGAAGCACAGCAAATAAAGCAGATGCAGAGAGAAAGTAATATATCAAAGTGAGCTGGTGACCCGAGTTAATGCTTCTAATCTTATAAAGTATAAAGACAGTGGGCCATATCTACTAAGCAGTGTTGTGTCATAAGGCATCTTCGGTGCTGGAATACATTACAGCCTATTCAAATAAATGGACTCTAAAGTGCCTTCCCGTGTCAGAAGGTGTCTCATGGCAGAAAACTGCTCATTATATATGCTTCTCTATCCAAGAAGAAGCTAAAGTGCTTTGTACATGTAGCACCCCTGGGGTTATACTACATTATCTTAATGAGTTCCTGGTTTCTACAGGGAGCTAAAGGGTTAAATCCTTTCACAGGACTAATATAATGTTGCAGGTAGCTAATTGCATGTACCTCATTTCATATTTCAAGTCACATACTGTAGACAGGTGATTGGCCAGTCCCTAGTTGCAGGAATATGCTAGAAGGGTCACTCTATAGGGGATGACTCAGCTAGGCTACGCCCCTCCCTTATTCTGTCCAGCTACATATGTCACATACAGTATGGGCAACAGAAGCTACCAACGCACCAAAAACTGTGAAGTGCTCACATGAGGAACGATTGAGACTGGGACAAGTCTCAAACCAACTGTGACTGCATTCTGAGAGCTTCAAAGCAGGATCCAGGTATATAGTGCCATTTGTGAGGAGTGAGGGGACTCTTGTCCGAGACCCTGCTGCAGGGGACAATTAGCCGGTCTCCCCAGGGAGTCAGGTCACCACTCACAAGCTTCAAAAGGTATGACAGCCTTCTGGTTCCTGATCCGTGGGACCTAAAAAGGTCTTACATGATGTTCGTTATTCTGTGTGTATTAAAGTTTGTTAATGCATATAATGCTGTGTAATTACATACATAGTAGTAGAAGGAACACAGGGCACAACGGATTTTTGCAAATCTAAACTCATTTATTGAGCCAACACAACGTTTCGACCTCAAAGGTCTTTATCAAGTGACATAGTGGCAAAGACCTTTGAGGTCGAAACGTTGTGTTGGCTCAATAAATGAGTTTAGATTTGCAGAAATCCATTGTGCCCTGTGTTCCTTCTACTACTGATCTAGGACTGGAAACAGGCATTCGTTCAAGCACAGGAGCACCGGTAATTGTATAATTCTAACTATTTTTAAGGTGTTCAGCATTTACTTCATATACCTAACATACATATACATATCCTATTGTAAGTGTTACTACACACAGGAAATAACCATCCTAATTATTCACATGTATGGGTATTGTTCCATAATGTATGTATTGGGTATGCTGCTGTTATTGTATTACTATTACAGACCTACAGTAAAGGGTGGGGTTTTAGTTATTGCCCACTGTCTAGGATAGCTACAATATATAATCGCTATACAGACACAGAGTAGTACTTGTACCTTGTTCATTTATCATGTACTGTATAAGTGATAGGTTCCTATATTGTATGCATTTTGTAAACGATTACATGTCTCGTAAGGGGAAGATGAGGATTTCCACTGTGGGTAGAATGTAGTACCCTTGGGGGTATACTAAGTTATCTTAGTGGGTTCCTGGTTCCTACAGGGAGTTAAGGGGTTCAATCCTTTCACAGGCCTAATATAATGTTGCAGGTATCTAATTTCATTTAACTCATTTCATATTGCAAGTCACATAGATGGTGATTGGCCAGTCCCTGTGTAACAGGGAAGTAATCCCTGTTCAAGTAATGTGCCTTTAATCTAGCAGTGTGGTGGTTAACTGCTGGTAGTCAATTAATAAACACCACCTGCCTGATTTAGATTGCTTACAAAAGCCTGTCTTGTGAGACAGGAAGTGACTCCTTAGCTCTGACTGAGAGCTGAACTTTGGAGACAGAGCAGGGGTTCTTGAGTCTCCCAGGAGAGACTGACCAAGAGAACACAGATCTCTGGAGCTGACAAATAAGACTTCTAAACCTGGATGCTGATATTTTCTGTGCACGCACGGGTGCGGTTCCAGGAGAGCAGAGAAGCTTACTCTACAGCAGCTAACAGATAAGACTTTCATTCTTAAGAGACTTCTTATATCTGCTTATGTCATGCTATGTGTTTGGGCTGGGAGACATGCTTAACTAGGAGTTGTGAATTGCATGGTATTTCACTAGAACCACTCCCCAGTGAATAGAAGCTTTGTTTCCCCCTTGTTTGGATGTTTTCCTAATGAAAAGGAAAAGGCACAATAAAGCCTTATTATAATTTCACCTTATAAAGTCTCCAATTGTGTACCTCTGTGAACGTCCGTCTACACCCTGGTTTCAGGAATATACTAGAATATACTTTGTCAAAGACAAAGCACTCTGTGCGTGAAATGCGTTAGAGGATCTGCCAGGACCTTTTTCATGTATTTGTTTTTAATTTAATACATTTCTAGTTTGGTATCTGCTTCTAACAGTTCATTTTTTGCTTGTTGTGCTCCGGTTTTTGTCCTATTGGATTTTTCTTCTACTGAGCATGCGTACGGACGCACGCTGTGCTGGAGGTCTCTACGTTCCCTTTCCATCTCCTGCCCCTTGCCTATGGTGCAGTGAGGGCATATACATGCAGAGCCACCGGCGGTTCCAGTCACCACGACGTCGCTCACACAACACTGAAGCGGACGCAGACGGAACCACAGCTGGAGGCATCCTGGGAAACCTAACAGCCCAGTGAAGAAGTTTACAGCGCTGATTCGGCTTTTCTTCAACAGCTGCGGATGCGGTCTGGAGCTGCGCCGCTGACTCTGCGTTCCCCTCCTCCTCCCCTTAGCATTTTCAAACGGGCAACCGTGAGTACTATATATGCAACGCTGGTGCTAAACAGGTTTAGCTAGTTGCTTTTTGACATTACAACTGTCACTATATACTGTACTCTATTATTCAACAGAGGATAGGAGGAGTTTCAACATATAGAAATACTACTGATATCACTCATATACTTCTTTCAAGGATCTCCAACAACCAAATATGTTTATTCATATGCTGTTTCATTGAGCACCGATCCTTCAGAGGGCTGACATCAGTCCTGAGAAAATTTTCATGTACAGGGGTAGGGGCAAAATCTATAAATATAAGGTACTTAGGTTTCCAGCTTCATATCTTAGTGGACCCGTGTGAAGGGGATCTCACCTGTAAATACAATGTAAATCATGTTAGTCTGGAACTCCATTTGTTAGTGTTAGGACCACTTTTGTTGTTTTTCCAGCTAGGGAAGTACACTCTTAAAGATAGGGCCCCTCTATATGGCTCTGAGCATGTTCCACCCACAAGAGGGATTGGACAGGTACTCCTGAAAAGGCTCTGTAGGCCAGGGACTGGGAGTATCACCTTGGAATTACCAGAGGGTACGATTCTCTTGGTTCTGTTAGGGTGATGGGGTGAAAGTTCTTATATGGAGTGTACCTGCCTAAGGCCTCGGCCATGTTAACTGCTTGCTTGCTGAAGCGTGCTGACGTGCGCTCCCGCTCAGCACTAAGCCCCTACAGCCGCAATTAGAGCCTGTAGGGCGCGGAAGCGTAGGTCTTAGGGAATTTAAAAATTCCCCCGCTTGCCGGCACGACAGGCCGGTCACGTGAGCGGTTCGCCCAATGAGGGCGAACCAGCTCCGTGACGCCACTGGCCCACCCCCGGCACGCCCCCAGTCCGCCCCCTGACGAAGCGCAGGGCAAGCAACCGCAAGGCCAGGGAAAGCTCCCGCTTTACCAGTGCCTCAGCGCGCCTCAGCACTCAAGCGAAGAGTCTGGACGAGGCCTAAGGATTCAAGTGAAGAGGGAATTGTTCTTACTTAAGGAGAGCGCTTCTGTGAAAGAAAATGTGAAAGAATCTACCTCTTTCGAAACCGCTGCCTGAACATCCCTAAGGAAGAAGTTGATATATGTGTGTTCTTTTAAATAAAACTACAGAAAAGTTATTGTCTCCCTCCATCTGTTTATTGCTCACCCTACAAGCCCTGCACGAATTCCAGCACCCTGAGAACCTGATTGTAAGAGACATGTGCAGAGGTACACTCAGGGAGACCGATTTGGGGGAAATTAAACCTGGCTTTATTCAGCCTGCCACTTTAAGCAACAGTTTAAGGCAATATGCACATATATACAAAGAAACAAACACCTTTCCCTGTGTAAGGGCTAACTCACTTCCCCAGTTCCTATCTGCAAGGCTGGGGGGGGGGGGGAGGGGGGGAGCTCCTTACCAACCTATCACCCCAAAGTCTAAAGAGCAGGGGCTCTTTGTGGCAGTCTCTGAGTCTGGTTGGTATCTGTTGAGGGGTCACCCTCTGGCAGGTTCCTGGGTCCTCTGTGTCCAGGAAAGGAGGTGAAGTCTGGTGTCTTGATATCAGCACACAGCCTGTGTGCTCAAGAGAGGCTTTTATTGCAGCCTGATTTAAACAGGGATAAGTCCCTGTTACACTGATGAAAAAGATAGAAAATTGCTGAGCATTGCACACCACCATACAGACAATGATGCACTTTGGTGTGGTCCCTCTTCTATTGATCAGGGTACAGTTGTTACATACAGGTATGAGCACCCAATGAGAGGTAGAGCTCAAAACTAAGCATGCTATGACAGTGGTGCTAGCCATCAGCTGGTTTTGCTCACACTGCTAGAGCTGTTGTCCTGAATAACAGAGGTTGTGTGGGTTCAACTTCTGATCTAGTTCTGACACCATACCCCATTCCTCATAATGTGCCTTAGACTTGTCAACCCAATAACACTTTGTGTGCTGTGGGAAGCCAGCAGAATCACTTCCTGCAGTTTGTAGAGCTTTATTTATTTTAAAATAAAGTATTTCAATTCAGTATGTTTCTGGCACTGGCAGATGGCATAGTGAATATTGTTGTCTCTGTTCTGTTATACCGTAGCCACATTACAGACATTAGGTATATGCCTTAGGTTTATCAACTCTATATAGTTGGTATAGAAGTCCTTTTTAGGAACTGTTGGATGGGATGCATTTAAATATACTTTGCATAGCTATTAGCATATCTCCCCATATCTCAGGTGCACTCCTTTTTCAGCACAGGCATGTCTTCCTAATTTATTTGAAGAGAGATTTGAGGGGATCTATATGCAACTAGAGACACTACTAAATTGAAAGACTTGCTCTCTCAAATTAATTTGAGTGCGGATTTCGTATCCAAGTTCGGATTCTTAAAAATCCATCCAGATTATATTCAATGATGGATTTGAATGAACCCGCTCTGCTTTTTTAGTACCCAATGCACGGACGGATTTTTGTGGGACAGATGGATTTGGTTTAAACAACCCTCAGAATTCAGGAGAATGGATTTGGACCGGCTCCCCCATCTCTAGTCAAGATAGAGAAGAACAGCTCACTGGATCTGTAGCAGCAGCAGATTCACGTAACAGGCATTGCTTCTGTGTGTTATTTTTTCCTTTGTTATATCATTCAAATATTTGTCCCAATGCGACACTAATGAAGAGAAAAATCACCATCTCTGTGATGAATGCCATGCCTGCTGTGCAGTTATGGGAAAAAAAGCTGTGTTACAAAAGATCTGGCTATATAAAATAAGTGAAATAAAATTTCACAGTTAAGGTGAATGAGAATCTGGTTTGGAGAAAATTGTTCAATATCATTTTCAGCCTAATATGAATTGTTCTTCAATGCAAGGCATGCAAAAGGTGTACTACTGAGGGACAAATCTATTCTAATGTGACATGCATAATGTATGCTTCTCCCACTAAACTCACATGTCCTTATTTTTCCTATTATTATCAGATGTTGACATAAAAGAAAACATTGTCGCTTACTATTAATATAATAGGAAATGTAAAACATTTGAAAACAGAAAACAAACCTGAACTGCCTTGGAAGGCTTTCAAAGCTTAGATGTAGCCAATTGATACAGTTATACAGCTGGCATTGTAGCAGTTCCGAATGATACACCTGTCTAATGTGTTGATTACTTGGAAAGGAAGCACAGAATGTTTATGTAAGAAGCATTTTGGTTTGTGTCTAATATTCTATATTCCATCTGGAACAGTGAAAAAGCTTTATATAGGGATAACCGGTACGACATTATATGGTTTTCCCCTAGTACTATTGATTTCTAATGTGAATTTATATTGTTTAAATAAATTAATCAGATATCCTTCATCTTGATCTAGAAAAAAGGGGGGAGGGGGAGGGTGGAGGGTCTTTTCCTGGGGCCTTCTGCACTCCTTGTTGTTGCTTTGTGATATGAGGATGTCTGTGGGACTTGAAGCTGCAGTTCAGGCCATATCCTGCATGTGTGTTTTTTTAATAAATCAGTTCTGTAGTAAGAAAAAATACTTTTAGCATTTTCTGTTTAAAAAAAAACAACAACTTTGAAAGACCAATTTTCTTGTATTCTATTTTAACAACCATTTACTAAGGCACTGCCCCTTCGTGTCCTGTCACAAGCCCTGGCACACCCCTTTGTCAGCCCTGCCCTCCCTCTAGCACATGTCAGTGCAGGAGTGCTCATGAGTGTTCATGAGCTTCCACTGACTGACAGAAGCAGATGAAATACATTCCCCATATCTAGATGTCGCCAAATTTCACCGATCAATACATGGAGAACGAATTGACTGGCAGCTACTGTATACAGTTCTTTAAGTAATTAGAGATTGCCCACATGAAACTATTGAATTAAAAAAATAAATAAAAAAAAAAAAAAAAAAGACTGAACTGCAGCTTTCAGTGAAAGGATGCAAACTTTCTAATGCAGATATTGCTGGCTACTCTGTGGCTGGAGACATCACGCTGGGGGAACTCATGGTTGTACACCTGAATGTGGAATACCTAATAAAAAGAAGGTTCAGAGAACAGCAAAAGCCTCTTTCATTCTTCCCAGGGTCTGATGGCAGATACAATAGATTTGTTCAAAAAAAGGTTGGACATCTTTTTAGATGGGAAAGGTATACAGGGATAATCCAAATAAGTATACATGGGAAGGATGTTGATCCAGGGAATAATCCGATTGCCAATTCTTGGAGTCAGGAAGGAATTAATTTTTCCCCTAAATGGGTTTTTTGTTTGCCTTCCTCTGGATCAATAAGTATAGATATAGGATAAAGTATCTGTTGTCTAAATATAGCATAGGTTGAACTTGATGGACGGAAGTCTTTTTTTCAACCTCATCTACTATGTAACTATGTAACTATGATGCTGCTGCTTCTTTAAATAAAAAGGCTGGGACTCAACCTTTCACAGGGGGGAGGAAGGAGGTTATGGGGAAGAAAAGGAGGTTATGGGGAGAAGGAATTGGGGGGGGAGATAGAGCTATGGAAGGGGAACAAGGAGCTATGAGGGAGGTTGAAGGAGCTCAATCCGTGGATCAGCACTAAAGTTTCTCATCAGTCGGTGTGGAAATGGCAGTTTCAAAATACAGACAGCAAGCATAATGAGACCTATCAGGATTTCCCATAGGGGCCCTGAATAGTGGGATCACTATCTATAGGGTTCCCAAAGAGACAAGGTGGGGCCGGGTCCAAAACAGTCTTTACGGACTCCTTATACAAGGGGTACTGGCCCTATCTGCAGGGTGGCCTAGTCTATGCTATCACTTTATTAACATACCCATCTACACTCCCCGAGGCTCCGCTCCTCTGAACTTCCGGGAACCTATTCCAGAACAGTCCTTAAATAACTCCTTTAATAACCTTGTGTGATGTATGGATCCCCCGGGGTAGGACACAGCATATACCAGTAGTACTAGTAACCCTTTAAGGGGGAGGTTACAAATTATATACCTTCATCTTTAAAAAGAAAGTGAACTGTAAATTAAAAAGTACAAAACTGGTATTATAAAGAAAGTTGTCCTTTTAAGCCCCCTAGTAACAACACACTACCATCTCTGTGTAGACAACAGACCTTAGTTTCAATTATTTTAACTTCCTAAAAATGACTTCACAATTCATTGAGTTAGCAAGAACCTTTATACATGTTAAACGGCTATATATAACTCAAAGTAGTTGTCAGTGGTAAATCTGCATTTCAGCACCCGATGCAGTTCCTATAATGAAGTCTTTCCATCCTATGATATGAAACCATTAGGCAGAGAGAAGCATGAGTAACAAAAATATTTTGTTTATCTGGCCCTTCTCAGATGTACCGTCTGTCATCTTAAAAATCAAAGCAAAAGTGTTAGCAGCATCACTGCACTAGTGTTATAATAGGATAGAAAATTAGGTACTGTATGTGTCTCATGAAAAGGAAAGGTTCAAATAAAAGTAATTCGATAGCTAAATCATTATAACGGTGTGAATGTTTAGGGCTTTAAGTGAAAATATCATATACAGCGAAATGGGAATGTGAGTTTCTGCTGCTTTTATCTTTGTAAAATTAAATGTAGAATGTTAGTCTGTGAATACATTTATTTTGCATTTAAACAGGACTATATCTCTAATGACTATTACTTTTTCTCATTTTAAATTATGTGTATGCTTGTGTTGTGGTGTTGAAATACTGTATATGGCAAAATGAAATCACAACTACAATAATTCCTTAGCATCATCAAAGGTGGTCACATTAGACATACAGTACAGTTTTTAGCGTCAAC
This sequence comes from Ascaphus truei, assembly GCF_040206685.1. NCBI lineage: Eukaryota > Metazoa > Chordata > Amphibia > Anura > Ascaphidae > Ascaphus > Ascaphus truei. Next base: position 72,407,951 of record NC_134489.1, read on the forward strand.
AACAATTTAAATTGTTTTTTTTTTTATTAATACACACACTACACTCAACTTTAGTAAGAAAAATAGTAAAATACTGAGATCTGGATACAATTGTTGTAGTTGGTACTGGTCGTTCTGTTAAAGACTGTTCTGAGGGCAGTAATATGTTTAATAATTTAAATTCAGGATGGTGAAGCATTTTTTAAATTGACCAGCTAAGTATGTAAAAACATCAAAACCATTTATTCTGGTAATGTTTATGATCATTGTGAAATTTAGGTTGGGTTTTACTGCTCTTATCTCTGCCCTGTCTCTTGATCATTGCCCTATTCTCTATCTGGTACTTTGATATGGAGAAGAGTGTCTATAAATCTGATTTATCACTGAGGTAGAGTAAACAAGAACAGCAATAACCACACCTTCCACTGCATTCAGCATGTCAAGTGTTACAGAAAATAAAGAAATAATAGTAGGTGTTCAAAAATGAATCAACAATAGTTATTTTATCACCTGACTCATTTTAACGATGTAAGGGGGTAATTATTGTTCAAAGTGGCTTTGACTTCAATGGGTGTTTATGTCCAATCATAAGGTCAGATTCATCAAATTTCCATAAGATATTATCGAATTGAAAATTAGTTTTTAATTGCTAAAGAATAAGTAGTGATTCATCAATATTTCTACGATCTTAAAATATGGCGCGAAATGGAATTTAAAATTTACTTATTTTGTCTATAAAGTTTTGAGAACGGTAAAATGGAGACGAAGTCGCTGACCTCTCTGCAAAGTTTCAATGTCCCGGTCACGTGACGCGGGAGATTTAAATAATGCAGGGAGATACCAGCACCCCATACTGGGGACAGTAACTCGGGAAGCACGGGGTCCCTGGGGCTGAAATGGATGCGACTCATTAGATCAATTAGCCCTAAGTGGTACTGAAACATCTATAGCATTGAGTCTTTCACCACACGGGTGATATTCCAAATAACAGCAATGGTGATTTATTAAAAGTCCTCTAAATTTCATATAGAGCAAAATAGCAGTTTGCTTTTCTAGACTAGATCAATGGTTTCCCCAATCCCCCATCATCCCCATATATTTCCATTTACGTGGATCTAAATCCTTATGTGACTCACTTGGAAATACGTATTTTTAATTTAAATCGGAATTACTGTAGACAAAGAAAATTGCACTCACATGTACTTGCTCCAAAAAATTTTTTAGATTTATTTACAAAACAATTACAATTTTCTTAATTGACATAGACAGCATATTTGATATGTTATGTAACCACCAATCAATCTAACCTGACTTTTAGACACTGATTTGTGAAACTTTGTGTGTAATAGATACAGTATAAAGCCTGGATTTGTTTAATTATATATACAGTATGCATTGTCTTCTGAGGTTAGGAATCTAAACAAACTAAACCAGTGCAGAACTTCAGAAACTCATTTTCCAGTAATATTATGTACTGTAAATCAACTTTAGAGTGTTCTTGAAAGTGGTAAATAACAAGGCTTGTTTTTCTGTTTTCTTTTTTTGAAGTGAAATTTCTTTAGCGGCGTGAATGCAGTTGATTGAGGCAGAAGTCAGTGGTGACGGAAGTCACATCACTCCTGGCAGAAACGGCCGTCAGTGTTGCCAGCTTCTACCAGGAGGAGTCACCGCTGGACGGATACACACACCACCCCCCTCCCCGAGATCTGGGCACTGTGGCTCCGCTGGGTGGAGGAGAGAGGGTGGGGGGCTGCTCCGGTCCGGTAATGGGAAAGAGGGGGAGGGGTTGAACACGTCCCCTGCGGCACCGCAGCCCACATCCCCAGTCAGCCGCCGAACATCCCGTGTCCCCATACCGCCACCGAGCAGGACGCAGCTCCGCCAGGGGAGAGAGTGGGGGCTTCTCCTGCACTAAGACAGACGCCCCTCCTCCCCATACCTCCGCACCTCTGCCACGAGGGGGGAGAGGGGGTGGCGGGGGTTTGCTCTGGCTGAAGCCACCAGCACACACAGCCGTGTCTGCACCTACGCCGGGGGCGGGGGTGAAGAGATTCAGGAGAGAGGGGGCAGGACCCTGAGAATAACACACACACTCAACACAGAGATACACACACTGACTGACACACACACACACACACACACACACACACACACACACACACACACACACACACTGACTGACACACCCACACAACACACTGACTGACACACACTGACTGACTGACTGACTCACACACACTGACTGACACACACACATGGAATTCACAGTTATTATAAATATAGAAGTGCAAATAGCTAAAATACATACTCTAAGTCAAACTTCATTGCGTTTTGGCATTGATATTGTGTTTTGATTTTTAATTAAAAACATCATCATTACAAATACAATTTCTGTGACAAAACAGTGACAAAAGACAAAGAAGTTTCACTTAAAATGTGCATGAACACACTTTTCTTTTTTAAAAAGCTCAATTGTACATTGCACTACAAGAAACGTGTTTATTCTTATATAGAATACAATTCCTAAGGGGTGTGAAACGATATTAACACTGGTATATATATATCACGATATATTGGCTATTCATTAATGCTGTAGAGATGATCAAAATTGTCAAAATTAATTTCCCGGAATTTCCCGAGCTTTCCATTCAAAATCCATTCCGCGGTGTAAAATCAGTCAATGGATTGTTTGTTTCAATCCGTGAGGATTCATCCAAAATCTAATCCGCAGATACACAATCCTTGCACGGATTTTAAAAGATCCGCCAATGGATTGCGAAATCCACCATGTCAGTGATAAAAAAAAAAATCCAGAAAAGATGAATCGCAATTTTAGAGACGGATTCGTGGAAATCCACGGACCAACGGACTTGCACGATCCGAGGCGGATTTAAATCCGCAAAACAAATGTGCCCATCTCTATTCATTAATAATGTAATATCCCCTAATTTTATGGTGAAATTAGATGATTTTGGATCCACAGTACAGTATCTATCAGGCAACATGTGGTTTATTTCTCTGTTCACTGGAACTTGTTCCTTTCAATGTTTGGTCTTCTACTGATTCACCTGTGTGTTTGGTATTACAGATGCAGCAGCCATTATTGTAACAAATCACGCAGTGTATACAGTACCTCGGAATACCCATATCATGGCGCAGGATTTCTTCCAACAGTACCGCCTTAAGAGGCGAGTGCAGAAAATGGCATTTTAGTGTTCTGGTTTTAAACACCTGAAATTGACACAGTGGCACAGTACTGTATACATTACAATTCATTCATTTCGTTGCATTTAATTACACACAATCTATGCAATGCAAACAAAGCAACCGCGATAAACACAGGTGCCTGGGGCGATTGGCCTCGTTCCTGCCGCGTGGAATACAGCAGCGCACACGAAAACGGCGCTGTGATTTCTTAAAATAATGGCCGCTGCATCTGTATATTTCCCTATAACTTGCCTTATTTACTACGGGTGGGCGCTTTCATTGGTGTTTTGGGTCTACATTTTGTTGTGTTTTGGTTTGATATTGGTTTTGCCAAAACTCGATGTGCCTTGGTTTTGGGCTTCTAAACAATGATGGGGAAAAACACATTTGTCCATATCCTTAATATGTAGATATATGTACAGCAGGTGTGGAGAGTATATACATATACATATACATATATTTTTTTGACAAGGGGGTCAAGAAAGTGGCATGAGGGGAGACAATGACATGATGGTGGAAGTAAGATGGAGAAGGGAGAGTGAGCTGGGGAGGAGTACCATGGAGTGAGAGACTGACATGAGTGAGAAAAAAAGTGTGTGTGTGCCGAGCATGAGTATTTTAAGTGAAACTTTTGTGTTTTGTCACTCTTTTGTGACAGAAATTGTATTTGTGATGGTGATATTTTGAATTAAAAATCAAAGCACAATTTTAGTGCCAAAACGCAAAGAAGGTTTTACCTATTTGCACTTCTATATGTATAGTAACTGTGAATTCCTTGTGTGTGTGTGCTGCGTGGTGTGTGCAGCGTGTGCAGCGTGTGCAGTATTTCTGCCTGCGCAGGCGCGCCCAGCTGGCGCCTACTACGCAGGCATGCTGAACCGATGGCAATGGCTCCTGCGCATGCACGCTGAGTGCGGGAGGCCTGTGCACCGAGCTGCCAGCACTGACGGCCTCTTCTGCCAGCAGTGACCTTACTTCCGTGAGTGCACTTCCGTCACCATGAAGATGATTTACTCCAAGGGAAATTTTAATTTGGTAGGTGCCAGCACAGATGTTTCACTTCAAAGGGGACATGTGGAGATAGTGACATGGGGGAAGTAACATGGGGGAGAGGGGCACATGGGAGAAGAGAGCAACAGGGGGGAGAAAGTTACATAAGAGACTGACATGGGGGACTCGTGTCATGGGTTAGAGCAGGGGTGCGTAAACTTCCTCTACTTCGCCCTCCCTGCCTTCTCTACCCCGTGTTGCCCACCCCCCCTTACCTATAATGCAGCGTCAAATGATGCCGCGGGGGTATGTGATGTCACGTGACCCACGGCGTCATTTGCCACTGTGTCTCCATAGCAACGGGCACCAAATGACACTGCAGGGTCATGTCACGTCACTTGAGTCCACGGAGTCATGACACCGCGTTGCCATGGAGATGCATGGACTGACATAGAGTAAGTGAATTACAGGGGCCTCATGCTCTCAGCGTGGGGCCTCTATAAATGCTGCTTCCCCCAAAAAAGTATTGCGCCCCCCAGTTTCCGCACCCCTGGTTAGAGAAAGGGACATGGGGGGAGAATGACATGGGTGAGAGAAAGTGAAATGGATGAGAAATGGACATAGGGGGGAGTGAGAGTGACATAGGTGGTATTGAAATTGAAATAGGTAGGAGGAGAGAGAAACATGGCGGGGAAGATAGCCACATGGGGTAAGAGTGTTCCTTCAACCTCCACTACAGCTGTAGGGTTTACGTGCAGCTCCAAGACTATTTGGATCCTGGTGCCACAGGAGGAGAAGCAGCATACACAAAAGACAGACCTGCAGTGATCCCTGCGGTTCCTACAGCTGTACCGGAAGAGGTAGAGACCCTGTGACAAAGCAGCCAGTAGGCGAGGTCAGATCAGATTCCACACATGCATTTTTGGAGCAAACCAAACGTTGAGTTGTTTTATTTCTCCACAAAACAGCAAACAAAACATTGGGGCTACTGTCCCTTTATGTAAAACACAAAATCATAAATCAAACACCTACTCCATTCAGGAGACTAACTAACCGTTACTGTGGCCTTTTCTAACGACAACTGGCCAACTAAACTGGATCCCAGCTTTAAAACATACGAAACAAAATTATATAGAACTATAACACAAGGGAACAATATACACAGTCTTATCTGATTGATGCTGGTCCGGCGTCTCCGATTTCTCCAGCTGCATGCTTTGAGGTCCTGCTGCTCTCAGGAAGTCTTTTGTCCTTCTTTGTGCAGGCTTCTGCAATGTGAGGCTTTGGGTTCCTCACGGATGCCAGGCAAAATCTTCTGGCCAACCAGCCTGGATCCCTGCGGGCGGGCACTCTGTGATCGTCTCACAGACTCCAAACAAGGACAGTGCAAAGCAGCCACTTCCTGCCTTTTCTACCTATTTAAACAGGATTTAATTAACTCCACCTCCCAGTTTAGGTAGGAAACCACACACCAGTGCAGTTTCCAGCCTTGTAAAGGGAGTTTAACCCCTGGTCTCCCTTACAGGCCCACTGGGATTTTTGGGGGAAATATTTGAAGAGAAGAGACCACCTGACTCCCCCCCCACCAACCACCAACCACCACTGTCCTCCGATTCCCCCATTCAAGCCACATGTGGGAGGTGGGGGGCCATAACCTAGGCAGAAACATGAACCACAAGTCAGGCTCAGGAAATTCATACCCCCTAGTTTAGATATTTTTAGATTTCGAGGGTCCCAAACTGACCATCCTTATTATTTACAATCTATGTAAAGATCTGAGTACATGGTTGGCCCTATATATAATTATATATATGTATACATCTAGACTTTGTGAAGTCATCACTAGAAATTACCCATGCTATAGATTTTCTGACTGTGAAATAGGTTTGTTGCTTTTATGTTCATCCTTCCCTAACAATTTCCTCCTTGATTTTACTGTTATTTATATTGAAGTTGTTTCAAGTGCAGGCTTAATTGTTTTCATTTTATATATCAAAAGTTTAAATGTAGAGGTTTTTAATTTGGTAACAACCAGGCAAGCAGTAGGTCTGCTGTATTTCTCAAAGGGTGAATAATATATGTTGCTAACGGAAGTTGTAACACTGTAGCTAAACTCTGCTTCAGGCAGTCAGATTCTGATCTTCTCACAAACTCTCTTATTATTCTTTCATGGTCTTTTAATAAATCCCATCTAGTCACAAGTGGACAGTCTTTAAGTCAACCCAGCGGAAGCCCCTCGAATGATCTGATTAGTAAACTTGCTCTCTTAAATAAGAGTATCTGGTTTCAGTCCTAACTGCGAGGCTTTTCATCTATAGGCACTTCTGGCATGTGCAGACAAGGTACCTAAAACTTCAGTCTGGATACACATGCTTATCCTTTTCAAAAGTGCACATACATGTCTTCAACTGAGACACAAATAAAATCAGCAATTAGCTTTACCCTTAAGCGGTATAATTTGTTCATAGACATATGGTCCCTTGAGCTGATATTGTAAACACAGCAATATATCTTGCATGCTTTGCCTGATGGTTATTAAGCAGATGCTAAGGATATATGCAGCAAACAATTTATACAGTATTTACTTTTACATTTACAAAGCTGTTTTAGTCATAAACAGTCTGCACCCTTTTAAATGCCTAGCCAAGTGTTTGTGCTACAAATTTCAATGTAATGAGTATTTAATCTATTTGGATCACCTCAGTTGATTCAATCAAGCCATGGGGTTTGCAAATTGCCAGCTTGTTATTAATCAAGAACTTACACCTTTCTATGAGTCGGACCCAGTTCATGAACTGTGAATACACAACTGCTTGATCATGTAAGTTAAAGGACTGAACTATAACGAGTGCTCGCCACAAACAAGACGGTGCCGCGAAGCTGAGCTGGGGATTGGTAAACACCAACCCGGAGCCGAGCGGCCACGTCCGGTGTGCAGGTTCTTAGTCGTATAGTCAGGTCAGGAGAAGTTGGATAGTAGGTATACTCACAGTGGTCAGGAGTTGGAGATAGGAGGATCGTAGAGGTCACGTAGTCGAGGTCAAGGACAGGAGATGAATCTGTGGTCCAGGTTCAGATGAAACTGCAAGGCAGAACAGACAGGGCAAAGCAAGACAGGACAAGAAAAAAACGAGTGCTTGCAACAAGAAACAAAGTATTATGCTCAGCCAAATTGCAGAGGCAAAGACTGAGTATATAAAGGGTGAAACAGCCAATTGATGAACTGCTTGTCAGCAGAGGCTGAAAGTGAAACCAGAGTGTTGATTCGTAGGTGTCAGGAATCGGCGTTCTCCTCGCTTCCCACACAGAGCACTCCCTCTCCGCAGGGAGTCCCTGGACACACAAAACAATCCTGCCTTACCGGCCTCCACGGCTCCTCACCCCTGCCGCCGTCCCGGGATCACTCCCCTCGGTGATTCCTCTGCTCAGCGCCGGGCGCGCCCACGCCCTCCTGCACGCACACCTACACGCACGCCAGCCCCAGACGTTATGTGCATGCATTCCCAGCTTACAGAGCACACGCCTAACAGAGCACTTTTAACCACTGCTCCTGCAGTGAGGCGTCGCCCCCAAGCATCACACAGTTCCATGCAAATCAAGGATTACACTCAGCTGGGCTGTAACACCTCCCTCCTATCAGGGAAGACTCCTTGCAGTCCTCCAGGCCTGCCCCCTTTTCCCATTGGCCTGCCCAGCTTTATTATGCCTGTGCTTCCCATCACTCGTCGCTCGCCATAGTCTCTGTATGGAAGTACTTCTGGATTCTCTCAGTGTTTTCACAGGTTCTGACGCGGCTTGTACGACTACCCCCTCTGGCTCTCGATCTCGGCACCCCTTGGACAACGCTCACTCTGGTAACCCCTTGAACACGGCTTGGACTACGACCTATCTCCACTCTCCACTCCCTGACCTCGGCAAGGCATTCATCACTCTATCTCTACAACCGGTACCGGCAAGTATTGTCTACCTTACTACACCTGGCCTGGCAACGCTTCATACCACACTCCGGACACGCTCCCTTTGCTGCGGGTGCGTGTATTACCACTTCCCCCTTCAGCTCAGGGGACGGGTCCAGTCTGCGGGCAGCACCGGCGTAAAAGTAGGTGTGCACACAACAGGAGCTGATGAGGTAAGCTTGCAGCAAGTCAGAATCAATCTCTGGTGCAGAGCTTGCACCCGATCCTCACAGGAACAGACAATGAGACAGACCCGGCTTAAAGCCTCCTCTGCCATGCCTATTACCCCATACCCGGCATACCTTCATTACAGATTGTTGAACCCCTCTCAGCACTTTATTTATATACACTAGCTGAAGCAGTCGATTACACCACCACAAACAGCTTAAAACTGCCATTTAAGTAAATAGCAGTTGTGATGGAGTCACTGTCCTTATGGACTAGAGAGCTAGCGGAGTGGATAGGTTCCAGTGTACAGGAGGTTAAATTCTTCTATGGGAACTTGCTGCACCTGGTACTAATTAAGACAGCACTCGTAAGTGAAGATTTAAAAAGGCAGGAAGTACCCTGCACAAGAGAGACTGCTTTTCCCCAGCAAGGGGGAGATTGATTTTCTCCAAGCCAGGAAGGACCCTGACTGTTCTGGTTCCCCAGCCCTGCAGGAAGCATGGCTGCTGGGACCAGCTGGGACCCCCACTCAGGATAAAGATTTCCCGACACCGGCGTTCCTGTTTGCTGTTGGAGCTACACAGAGACCCTGGAATAGGAATTCCCTACAATACAGATAAGCAATCGATAAGACTCTGCAATGTTAAAAGACTGTTTAATTGCATAGGATAGTATGTTTTGGGCTGGGAACCAGTTTAGCTGGCCAGCGTCATTAGAAATGGCCACAGCAAAGTTTAGTTAGTTTCCCTATAGGGAATAGGTTTTTATTTTATGATTTTGTTTTAAGTGGCTTGTGGAAAAATAAACCGCTGAAGGTTGAGGGCCTCTTGTGTGTGTATACACGTGTTTGTCCTTTCCTACAAATTAAACCCTAGAAGACTGTGTCGGGAAGAGCCTGGGCAAACGACAGGGCTACACAGAAGGAGCTGTTTGTTAAACAGTATAATGATCGGCCACTTCAGAACTTCATGAATGAGGCCCTTAACCTTATTACCTGAAGTTAGAAAATAATTAGTGTGATATAAAAAACAATGAATGAAATATAGGGAAGTTCCCAGCACTCAATAAGAACAAGGTAATTTTGGAATAAGCCAAATTAGATTTTTATATAATAAGGCTACGGCCCCAGTGGTCACGGCTGCACGCGCGCTGGAGCGCCTGGCTGCGTGTGCACCCATTTCAGCCGCGACCTGTGGTCTGTGGTTGAGCTTCAAGTGAAGAGAAGGAAATCGAATGTGGGGGGCATGGCAGGTAGGCGGGCATGACGTCACGTGGCTGGTTCGCCCTGATTGGCTGAATCGCCGCCATGACGTGGCCAGCACTTCGTCGCCACAAGAAAAGACAAAATCCTGGCCTTTAGAAAATGTGGTCCCGCATCGCAATCTCTACATGCTCAAGCAGGCAGCTACTGGACCTGGCACCATCGAGGAGCGCGCACGCACAGCTGCTAACACTGGGGCCTTAGCCTAACATAAGCACACTGAGTCTGGTAAGAAGTGCAATCTGTCACATAAGCAATGTAAAAATCTAAAGGGAATGCAACATCAGGAGAGAGAGGAAACAGGGTAAGTGAAGGTGGGGGGAGAAAGGAACGACAAAACAATTCCACCACACTATCCTTCCAAATAAGGCAGCAGCATCCATAGGCGCAGACAGCAAGAGGGATACCACAGCTTTTCCAGTGCTTGAGTACAATATTGCCCTTCTCTTTCACCATCTCTTGTGTGTAAATAAACACTTGTAATGGACCCCTCAACTTTATTTACTTATTGAAGTGAAACTTCTTTAGTGGCACTTACTAAAATTTGATGGGACAAAATGCCTTCACGGAAATGAAAATGTGAAACAGAAGTGACATAATTGGCTGTTGCTGGCCGCACATACGCAGACGCGGCCATTGCAATAGGACAAAACTCCTTCATGAACACGAAAATGTGAAATGGAAGAGGCCTATTTCGCTGCTGACCGGTGCTGCATGCGCAGAAGCGGGCGTCACCACCAGCGCATATGCAGACGCTGCCGTCACCGCCAGTACATGCGCAAACACTGCCGGCACTGACAGCGCATGCTCAGAAGAGGATGCCGCCACCAGCGCATGTGCAGACGCTGCCGTCACCACCAGTACATGCACAGACACTGCGGCACTGACAGCGCATGCTCGGAAGAGGGTGCCGCCGACAGCGCATGCGTAGAAGCGGCAGGTGCCGCCAACGCATGCACAGAAGGAAACACACACTTCTGCTCAAACGGCTCTGTTGTGTGTGTGTGTGTCTGTGTGTGTGTATATGTGTGTACACATGCACAAACAAATACAAGGAACAGTGATATTAGAGGAATTACCAGTGAGTACAAATATAGAAGTGCAAATAGCAGCATTTTTACAAATGTACCATTTTGCCGAGCACGCGCGTTCTAACTCAAACTTCTTTGTGTGTTGTCATTGAAATTGCATTTTGCTTTATATGATTTTGATTGAATGAAAGACTTTTTAGCTTAACGCCATTTAGATACTTTACAATCCAAAATATACTGTATGTATCTTTATTTGGTTATCATAAATCAATTGTATCATGTATTCCAACCAATACTATGAAAATTTCTGCTGGAATATATATATATATCCCAGCAGAAATTGTCATAGTATTGGTACATATATATATACTCTCTCAAAAGTCTTTCATTCAATCAAAATCATAAAAATCTAAATACAATTTCTGTGAAAAACGCAAAGAAGTTTCACTTACCATGCGCGTTCTCGGCACACACCCAACCACCCTTTTGTTTTGTGTGACACAATGCTGGCACTAATTTAATGATACACATTTTTTTATTTTAAAAGAATATTTAATAAGCCAATGTTGGTATTTATTTGTCCTTTCATTGGAAAAAAAAACCTTTTTCTTATCCCCATCATCCCTATCATCCCCATCTCTGATGTTAGAGAGTGCGAAGTTCAAAGTTTTAGTTGTCGTATTGATCCAAGAGAAATGTTGATTCATTGTAGGTTATGATACCTTTTAGGGGACCAACATTGTACCATACAATCTGCAACAAGAGAAGTCATTTTTTCTAAGTGCAGTTCGTATTTAGTTGCTGTTCTTGTTTTTGATTTGGAAGAAAGAAAAATGTCAGTCAAACTCTCTCCTATACCAGTTTTGCGTAGAAGTAAAGGATTCTGTGCAGTTGTTCTTAACTTATTTGTAAAGTTGGCTCTAATCAGTTGCTCTGTCGTCCAAAATACCATGGTTACTGTTTTGTCAGTGTTTTAAAAAAAAAAAAAAAGTTTTTTTTGAGTGATCCAGCTTTTGACGTTTGAGAAATCAGATTGCAGAACATTATCAAGATCGCAGAGGATTGAGCTGCGTTCATACTGTATGATAGAATCATCAACCTACTGGTGCATAATGGCTGTCTTACAAACTGTGGGCAGGTAATTTATAAAGACAGAAAAGAGTAAGGGGCTCCGAGAAGAGCCATGGGGGACCACACAGGTAACATCTCGATGGTTACAATTAGAGCGAGAGAGAGGTACTGTACATATTGGGATCTTTCTCATAGATGAAAGTGAAACCAGTTGGTCCAATTCCAGAGCATGTTCAATATGATAGTGAGGTCAATAGTATCAAAAGCTTTAGCAAAATCTAGAAAATATTGCTACAGGCTATGCTCCTTTCCCCACTTGATCTCATTGCATATTTGACTTATAAAAACTGCTTTGAATACTATAGACATGATAGAGATTGGTTTGTAGTTGCAAACAATATATTTTTTTTTCACCATTTATGAAAATTGAGATGACTCTAGCAGTTTTCCAGGCCTTGAATATATGACCAGAAGACAAAATAGAGTAGATGAAGAAGACAATTGGTTTAGCAATTGAAGGTGGGCTGTGACGTAGAAACTTTGATTGCAAATGGTCGGGCCCGCTTTGGTTGTTTAACATTAATGTTAGGAGCTCCTGTGCAATCTAATCTTCAGACTTAAATTTAATTTTGTTAGCCCAGTCCAAAGGGGGTTCTGAGATAGAACTGCACTCAGTCTGGGTTTCAGTATTATAGCCATGACTATATATCTTGATAATAAGTAAATTGCCTATTATTGATGACCTTCCAGAATTTTGCAGAACATCTAGTCTTTTGATAAAAACATGTCACGTAATATTTTGATTTTGCAAGTACTGTCTGCCTTGTGCATGTATTCAACATGTATTTGTAATTATTTCGGTCATTAGAGAGTTAGTTAATTTAAATCTATTCCACCAGGCATCCTTAAAGCAGCTAAGCTTAATACGATCAGTTGTAACCCAGGAAAGGTGGGCCTCACATTTGATTCAGCTTAATGGAGCATGGATATCACAGAATTTTAGGAAGTCGGACTGCAAATACTCAAGTACAAAGTCAGGATCAGGTATCAAATTGATTCTATACAAAGGGCCATTGGTAAGGCCATCAACAAATTGCTGAAGATTATTTTAATATTATTATGAATATACATTTTTAAATCTCCTAGTGAGTACTATTATAGGGTTTGATTTGAATAGTCTGATTTAACTTACATAATACACTGTCAGAGAAAATAGCAGAACATTGGATTCTACTGGGACAGGAGGATACAATCCAATCTAGCAGGATTTTTGTTGGTTGAGAAATTAGTTCAGTTATATTTAGAGGGTGTTTTTGTATGTTTTTTTCATTTTCTAGAAATGGATTACAAGCTGCCAGAACAGGTTCAAGATTTTATTATTTGGCTTTCCTAGTATAAGAGCAGCCCCTTCCTATTTTACTTTGCTATTAATATAGAAAGCATTTTATTTGGTAAAACAATATGACTTTCATTCATTCCATTCAGCATCCTAGAACAGGTCGTATCTAGAAGCACAGGACCTATTACCAATACTTGGTGATTACCAGGGTAAACTATGCAGAAAACCCAAACAGTGCAGCTAAACCTTTAACACAAGTAAATGTCCATTAGAAATGTATAGCAGTAACTGGGTATATAAAGCGGCAGTTCTTCTTGCCCAACAATTGTAGGAATATATATGCAGTGAGTTGAAAAAGTCACAATATCTTGATTGAAGTATGCAATCTGAGTAAGTAAGTAGACATGAACTTAGTAACACCACTCACTGTCTTCCTTGTAGGCAGAGTGACTTGAACTGCACGACGTGCTCCAATCCAGACAGCAGCAACAGCAGCACAGAGAGAACAGGAGACGGAGGGCGGTGCACAGCCGAAGAAAACTCCCCCAGGCAAGGTAAGTGCAGTAAAAACTTCTATTTATTGGCACATAAGGGTTAAAAAAACACTCTAACGCGTTTTATGACTATGACTAGAGTCTCTTTGATAAAGCGCCTCCTGCGTGAAATGCGTTAGAGTGTTTTTTAACCCTTATGTGCCAATAAATAGAAGCTTTTACTGCACTTACCTTGCCTGGGGGAGTTTTCTTCGGCTGTGCACCGCCCTCTGTTTCCTATTACCAATACTTGTCCAGATTGTTCTCTGTGTCTTAGGAAAGTCACCTATCGTAAGTTGGCTGCATCTTCAACTACATCCGTTGTTCTGATGTGAAAGGTCTCTCTCCCTCTCTGGCAGCTCATGGCTCATTACTTTTCCTCCTCTATAAGAAGCATCTCTGTATATGCTGAGCTCTTCTTCCTAAGATGGAGTGTTCCTAAACGCCATGTTTACAGATGCTTAGTACTTAGTGGTAAACTAATACTGCTTAATTTTTGGGTTGAGGGAGGCATATGATGTAGAACCGCTATAGATTCCCCACTAGCTTGATCTATGCATTTGGCTGATTGTACACAGTACTTTCATCTTTATCCCGTCTGTATAAAATGACGCCACATGCATTGACATCCACTTTTTTTATATGACAACATTAGTATGCAACGAACATCGCTATTCTAGCTCTATACACAATTGGTTGAAGTCACCACAGTGTTTTTCTTCCTGCTATAGAGGGAGTACCTGGATAACAACACAGGTAAGTGGCACATGGTAAGTAGCACATGGATGATGAGAACAAATAGCGTTGCAGTAAGAATGAGAGATTTGATATTAAGTCCCACTTTTGCACCTTTTCTGATTTCTTTTATATAAGTCAAATATATTTATATGATTGTCACATGTACCGTATTGCTGCTGTGTACATTAGTGGCACAATATAAATAAAGACATACATAAATATATACATACATTTGCCTCATGACTTTGTTGTTCAAGGTTCTCGAGAAATTGCCAAAACTGAAAAGAGTGCAGAAAGTTACTGAATTTTGTTGTGCCTCCTCATCAAACAGAAGTAAATAGTAGTCATTCAGAATCATATCAGCTCTAAACTAAATGTACAGTAATTGTAAGCAAAGAAATCTGTAGATCTTTCATCTGCTTTTGTCTACTTCTAGGGGTAATCATACTCATACAACACAAATACATATCAGTATTACAGTACAGCTGCTCTGTGTATTTGATGATAAATGGAACACTGCTATAGTTCAAGTGCCCACTTGTGATTAGAATTCAAGGTTTAACCTAAATGCAGAACTGATGGCGTGGTGTGTTTTGCTGCCAGAAATGTCCTTATAGTGTAGGCCCCTTTATCAGGGAAGGAGTTTAGCAAATGTAAGAGAGTCAAGGAGTTACACTACCATTACAGGGCAGGAAACTGCACTGGTGTCGGGTTTCCTGCATGCGGTGTGTGAAACTCCTGATTGAACAGGGGATAAAAGGCAGGAAGCAGCTGCTTTTCAGTGTCCCTGTTGGAGTCTCTGTTAGAGGAACACAGATAACAGAGCTCCCACCTACAGGGATCCAGGCTTGTTCACCAGAGGGTTTTGCCTGGGAACAGCAAGGAAACTCAAAGCCCCACACAGCAGAGAAGCCTGCATGGATAGGGCAAAAGACTTCCTAGGAGCAGCAGGACTTCAATGCCTGCATATTAAATGTATCTGGAGAAATCAGAGAAGCCGGACCAGAACACACATAGATAAGACTTTATATATTGTTTCCAGATATTGTATTGCAGCATATAATAGTGAATGTTTTGGGCTGGCAACCAGCTTAGAAAGGGCTGGAGTATTGAGCTAGTTCCCCTAAAGGGAATAGGAGTTTATTGTATGCTTTTTGTTTTGCCTTAAAGGGGCAGTAGCCCCAATGTTTTGTTGTTTTGAGGAGATAAAACCTCTAAAATGTTATGGTTTACCCTGAGGTGCATCTTGTGGACTCTTGACTGACCTTGCCTACAGGCCGCTCCATCACACATGATGTTAGAAGTGGGATGCACCGTCTCTCAAAGTCATCAGAAGAAACGTATGCAGAGGGCATCAGAACAAAGAGCCACAAATCCAGGCAGAAAGACAAGGATCACTGCGCTGGATAAAGCAACAAAACAAGGCTACACAGCAGACAGTGACCCATGAGCGGTATTGATTCTGGAAGCAAAGCAAGCAAGATGGCTATAGATGGTGACCCCCAAGAGTTACTGATTCTGGAAGTGAAGTGTGCACCACCCCATAGGACTACCAGCTGTGAATGGAGTATATGCAGGCAAAGTGTGAAAGAGTTGATGCGAACCTGTGCTGAAGCAGGGAAACGAATAGAGACAGTGACCCAGGAGCAGTACTGATTCTGGAAGTAAAGTCTGCCACACTGCATAGGACTTTAGATGTGATTGGAGTATACACTGGTGACACACTTTATTCGAGCTTGGCTAGTCCCATGAATTCGGGTATACTCGGGTGTATTGAGGTTTGTGACTGTTTTCTGCCCGAGTGCATTGAGGTATTTTCCATGCAGGGATTGAAGCATTTTATTCCCGCTGGCTGCAATACTGCACAGTATATATATATATACTGCATTACAATTCATGAATTTATGCCATCTGGTAGACACGCGAAGCATTGCAGCCTATTAAATCCTAATCATTATCATTTAACAGATCAGCCGCCCGTCAGCCAGGCATGAACCCAGGCTGGGAAGGCAAACGCAACGGGGCTTGTCAGAGGTGAGGAGCGGCGCATTCCAGTTATCTGCCAGGTACATACCGGGTATTTGCTCGAATAAAGTGTGTCGGTGCAGTATGCAGGAAAAGTGTTGGAAATGTGGATGGTTTAGTTTTAACTGATGGTTTGCTGAAGTCCAGGCTGTACAGCGACAGTGAGACGCAACAGCAAAAATGCCCATAGGCTGGATGGAGTGTGAGGACCCAGGGCACTCAGAAGAGGCATGTCATGTTCTTGAGTATGAAGAGTACTGGCAGTATGAGGAAGATTGTCTCCGGCAAATGCAACAGCAAGCAACGCGTGGTGGGTGAGGAGAAAATGCAGCAGTTTTGAGCAAGAAGGTGAGCCCAGTACTGCTCATGCCTCAGAGCCTACCAAAACAAAGAAAGAAAAGAAGGTTGCAACTGACAGCAGAAGTCGCAGAAACGGTTAATGATGAGCCTGCGATGTCAGGAAATCGCAATCTGGGAGGGAACAGAGAAGTACTGCAGCCTATAGGGAGTGACGGGATCCTCCTGGGAATGGCAGAATATCCAGTGATGAAGGCATGGATTCAAAAGTAGACGGCAAAGGAAAAAGATGAGAAAATAGTTGATGATTCCTTGAGCCAGGTTAAAAATGCATTGCGAAGTGCCAAGCATGACTATGATCTCCTCCATAAACAGTTTGTTAAAGAGCAAGAAGCTAAGACAGAGCTACAAAGGGGTCTGTCCGCAGTGATCGCCAAGTCTATATCTTGTCACAGCAAGGTAGGAAAAATAAGTGTCCAATCTGACCTTGTCAGACTGCCCATCAGTGATCTTGGGCCCACAGCATTGTCACAGCTCATGATCCTCGTTGCTGATGGAACTCTGGACCAGCAGCTGTATTATTGTTGCAAACACACCCTAAACACTGAAGGGTCATGACACGCTGTATACTAGACGTTACAATTCAACTCGCCAAATAATTGAGCCCTAGCTTCGCAAGCCAACTTCGCCAAGCTTGGACAAATTACATACACTTCAACAAAATTAGATTAATTATTGTGTTCTACAACAAAAAATCATTTTAAAACTTGTATATTCATATATATGTATTTTTTAATGCCAAAGAGTAACAATATACAACAAAAGGAGGGATAGAGGAAAGAAGGCCGGACTGCTCTAATGGTACTGTAGGTCAAAAGTAAAAGGACTCCCCATGTGACAACCCCCTTATAATGTCTTGCACGAGAACGCTACTCCCTTGGGAATTGGTAGAGTGAGAGGACAGAGCTGCCTGATCATGCTGCATCAGCCTTAGTGTACTCTTTAACCTTTTATACATTTGTTTGAAGAACGGATTTCAGAGTTTTAGACTTGGACGTCTGCATAATAAAACTCTCCCTGGCAATCCACGTATTGTATATGTTATGTAGTGTTATACAAAATGTTCATTTCTACCTTACACAGTTAGTTTGCTCCATCAAAAGTATCAGTTTATAATAATTTGTTAGGATGGGCACTTGAACTGGTGTTTTAGTTCTAAAAGTTTGAAGTGTTTTGATTTAGTTTTGCAAGAACTCTATTTGTTTGGATTTGATGAAATTATAGCAAAAACTCAAAATAAACAGGAATAAAAGTAAATGGTCAAATAACATTATAAGGCATGAACAAAATGTGAAACCATCTGGCACTGATTGGCTACTATACTCGCAGAGAGAGTAAGAACGAGGTCAAATGATGCTATATTTTTCCAACCAATATTCTTAACAATGGTGTAGTGCACCAGTATTAAATCAACTGGCACTGATTGGCAAGAATACTAGTTTAGGAGAGAGTTGAGAGAGGTCAGATGGGGCTATCTGTATGCCAACCACAATACCCAACACTGGTGTAATGTAACAGCGTTAAACCAACTAGCACTAATTGGCTATTATACTAGCAGAAAGCAGAGAGAGGTCAGGTGGTGCTATCTGTATGCCTGCCAACAACATTACGCAACACCAGCGTAATGTAACAATGTTAAAACAACTAGGAATTGTTGGCTGGATTATTCTAGCAGAGAGTAGATGTGGCTATCTGTATGCCAAACACTTTATGCAACACAGGTGTAATTTAATGGTGATCAAACAACTGGAAATTATTTGCTGGTATACTAGCAGAGAGGAGATGGCTGGTGTAATGTAACAATGTTAAAACAAAGGGATATTAATGACTCTTAAACTGGCAGATAGTTCTGTAGATGGTGATCTCTGCATGCCAAACACTTTGCACAACACCGGTGTAATGTAATGGCGGTGAGAAACTGCAAACTGGCTGCTATACTAGTAGGTAGTGCTATTTGTTTGTCAGGCTCTTTACCTAAGACGGGTGTAATGTACCGATGTTAAAACAACTGAAAACTATTGGTTGGAATACTAACAAAGTATAAACTAAGTAGAGAGATGTCAGATGCTGCCTCGTATATTTATTTATGATATACTTATAATTACATTATTATTGAAATATTATCATTTATATATATATATATATATATATACCAAAAAAAAAAAGAAGCGCCAGTTCCATACAATGAATAATATAAACTGGAATTTATTAATAACCAGAATAGTCTCAAGGACAATGCAAAACTGGTGTGTTTAAAAAGCAATATTGACAAAAAATAAAATGAAATGGTTAGCAGCAATATGCAAGTGACATATATGAGGAACTTGTGAGCGAGGAGGCAATTGATGGTAAGGAGGAGGTAACCACTGGAGTATATAAGAGTAATTGTAGTCTGTGTATTAGCTTACAGCTAGAAAACAATAGTCACCAATTAGAGAATGACCCTTCTCAGAAGTAAATAGGTGTATTGTAGACAGATGGTGCATGGAGTAAATCCTCTCAACGTGCAGTCTGATTCCGCTGTAAAACAGTGCTCACTCCTAGAAGAAATCCCTCCTGTGATGTAATAAGACCCAGCTGTTTGCCAAATCTTACGGAGAGATGGTAATTTTCTCAGTGTCAGACCTCATAGGTAAAATTCCGGTGTATGCCTCTTCCTAAGATGCAGAGTGATATCCTGTGCTCAATGCACCTCCGTGTTAAGCCTCGCTCTGTCGCAAAGTGTAAAATTACAGCGTATATCCAGATAGAGAGCTGAAATCTGTACTTCAAGTTCCTCTGAGTGGAACCGCGTCACTGCGTAGCTGCGTGATGGCATCACCACATTCCAACGCGTTTCATCACTGAGAGTGACTTTCTCAAGGATCGTCATCCTTGAGAAAGTCACTCTCAGTGACAATACGCGTTGGAATGTGGTGACGCCATCACGCAGCTACGCAGTCCTCATATATGTCACTTGCATATTGCTGCTAACCATTTCATTTTATTTTTTGTCAATATTGCTTTTTAAACACACCAGTTTTGCATTGTCCTTGAGACTATTCTGGTTATTAATAAATTCCAGTTTATATTATTCATTGTACGGAACTGGCACTTCTTTCTTTTTTGGTTTGTAGTTTATTATGGTCAGGCTTGACCATTTAGAAGCATTGCCTCTTCCGTATAGACTGTTCCTATGCTAACATCAATATTTCACATACATATTTAATATTAACTGCCCTTCACCTTTTAAACATTTATAACTTTTTGCACATCACAGTTATTTCTGTCACAAACTAGTGCTACTATTTTTTTGTTGTTTTATATATATATATAATTATATACAATATAAAATTGCACAGAAGAGAATAGAGACTGAATATAACCGCTGTGTCTCTCTCTGTTTCTGCCCCTTTGCAGTATGATCAGTATGTAACTCTGCCCCTTTCAATCTGCTTGCTTTCGGTCTCTCTTTGCTCCTGGTTGACCTTTCCTCTGCTTCCTTTGTCTCTTGCTTTTTCTTTTTTAGTTTTATCAGTTTTGTAAAACATAAACTCAGAGCCTACAACCTAGTCCCACTCCCATTCGCACCCTTCCCCGCCAAAGGGAGGGGTATATATATTTGGAGGGGGAAGTACAGTAGGAATAGATCTGATCCGAGTGTAGATGCGGTCAGTTGGTGCAAAATAATCCAAAAAGCAAGTGTCCCTGGGATCCAGATTTGGGGAATCCCCCTGTTTGCGGGTTTTGTATTCCAAACTTTTGATCGTGCCCATCCTTAATACTTAGATTTCTCACAATGCAACTACAGCAAACATTGCGCAATACAGTAGGTTAAAATGAGAGATATGAGAATCCGGCTTTCAATGGGATGTCCATCATTTTTCATTTTAAATAAGTTGGGAAAACCTTTTGGATCACGAACTGAAAACTTGAGTCATGAACTTAAGCACAAAAAGCAACGTTACTACTTCATTTTAATTTTCTTCTATAATGAAAACACTTTCTTTTTTAACCAAAACCATCCATAATTTGCACTGAACCGTTAAACATTACTGCTGAGAACTGGTTTTTCATACATTTTGTACAAGGTTTGGTTGGTATTATTGTGCAGTCTGTGAGAAAGTCTGGAAAGAGTTCAAGAAATAATGTTTTTAAAAAGAGGTTTTAACATATATAATAAATATAACATGGTCAAATGTAAAAAGGATGGTGCACTGTAGCCTTCTGAGCACTACCCCTAAATAAGTACATAGGATACATATGGCTAACCAGAAACCTTGTACTGCATGTTGCAGGTTGTCACCTGAAGAATTAATGTGATGAATAGCAGTATGCATGTGGCTTGTACAGGTCCATAGGGAACAATTGAGAATGATTTTACTCTATCCCAATTGGCTTTCATCACTTCTAGTGTATGCTTCAAGAGTTACGCAGCTGGGAATGGGAGACTAAGCTCCATTTCTGAACAGGAGCATTATCTGCTATCAAAATAGACAGAAAATATAAAAGCATGAACGTGACAATTCCTGGAGTAATGGTGTTTTCCATTGTGACAATATCCTCTTTCCTAAGTCTTTACAGTAGATCCTTTATTTGTAAACTCAGCTAGGAAAATAATCTTTATAGAGCAGTCAGTTAAGTCAACATATTGATAAAGCTTATTCTACCTTTGCCACTGATGTGTTCGTTGATAAGGAATGAAGAAATATTGTATATAAAATCAAACGTGTCTAAATACATATATTTTCTTAACATTCATTTCTAGTTTAGTAGTTTTCAATTAACCAATGTAACTGAAGCACATGCGTGTGTAAATGTGTGTGAAGCACATGCGTGTGTGAAGCACGTGTGTGTACATATAAAATGTATAAATATAGAATACTCTTTCTTATGACCGTGAAACAATAAACAGCAGAACGTTATAGATACAATTAGCAGTTCATAGAGGTGTGCAAACATTTCGCCTAAATTAGCGAACCTTGAAGTTTTTCTGGAGTTTCGGGGGCAAAAATATATATTTTTAAAGTAAAAATCTCAACAACCTGAAATACGGGTTTTTCGAGAGAGGAATTTTTAAACTTTTTTGAAAGTTCGAGCGAAACATTGGCATATCGAATTTGAGCAAGTTTGCACTTCTCTAGTATTTAAGTAGGACATGTCACAAGGCCCAGTTTCAAATTAGTCTTTTGTATGAAAATTGTTGTGTAGACCCCCCCTCGGGACTACTAATTAATGTAAGGGGTTAACAACCTTAATGGGTTAACTGTGTGGGATTACACAGGTTACTCCCCCCCCCCAATATGTGATGTAGGATGATAATGCAGAAAGGATAGCCCCTCCCCAGTATGTCTTGACCAGTGATGTCACCATAGGGAGATAGAAGGGTATATATAGAGCCACACAATGTTCTAGAAGCAGGTCCCTTGGAGTTCTGCAGAGTGCCTCAAATGTGAATCTTGTAAATAGGTTTAAGTGAATAGATATGTATTGAGATGTGTCCTGTTACCCTTTGTTGTTTTCAGTTAAGGAATGTGCCCCTTTAAGTAAGTGTCAGTAGTATAGGTCTGAGATAGTTCTCATTATTGAACAGGAAGAAGCATTCTTTTGGTAAGGAGTTCTCAGTGTTAGTAACTCTGGAAGTACTGTCCACTTCCGAACCGGAAAGTCCCTAGTGCAATTCTGATCAGATAGGTACTGTATGGAAGAGGTACTGTATGCGGTACACTGTTGCGAGTTCTGAATTCAGCCACCTGAAGTGTATTCCAGAGATGTTGATTTAACATGGGGCATCACTAACTCTGTGCAAGAGACTGCCAATTAAACATGTTATACATGTTGCCATAGGTTTTATAGTATTTACAGTAAACACAGATTATAAACTGCAAAAAAAGACCCTACAATTACTCTGCATTCCATTTTTAGCCTTAATTTCCAGCCAGGGGCTGTTTTTAATATGGCCCAAAAGAAGCAGTCAATAGTTTATTTTTCAGTGACAGAATTTTTTTGGATGAACAAATTTAACTGACTAAAATACATATTACCCCAATTCTTTTTTTTTTTTTTTTTTAAATCCCCTCCTAAGAACAAAGTGAATCCATGGCAGTAACATGTTTTAGGTGTTAACCTTCATTGATTAATGCTTTTTTTCAATTATAATTTTTTAATTTGGAATTTCTGTAGAATACTTAGACAAGCGTTTCCAACTGGGTTTGGATGAAAATATATCGATGATCTTTAATAATGAAGAATTATTTCAGTCTGCATAGGTCCACCTTGTGGCCCATATTTACTGAGCGTTGATATTGCATAAGATAACTTCTAGGAAGAATGGGGAGTGCAGGTGTATGTAAAATAAACATACAAAATATAGTGCAATATGTTAACACAGTGAATATGGGGTGCGTCTTGAATTCTGTGCCGTGCGTACTCACAAATTTCCAATATATAATAGGCGTGTCCCAATAAAATTGGTAGTGTGCTGTATTTCGGTCTCTGTCTCAGCCTATGGTGCACTTCTGGATTCGGGTCACCTTCCTTAGGTAAGTAGACAAATACAACATAGTGTATACTGATAAAAAAATGTTTATCACTCAGGCAAAAGTGAAAATACACTCACATGGTTAAAAAGGTATTCATGCCTTATGAACAATCAAATGGAGCGGCGGCTGATCAGGATCACTGGGCGTTCTCTCTGCCCTCTGCACCGTCCTCACTGCTCCTCCCCGTCCCGCACCTTCGCAGAGTGTTCCGGTCTGGTCAGAGTGTTCTGGTCAGGATTGCGGATTACGTCACGTCTGACGTGCCTCTTGTCACTCTATGCGTTTCACCGGGCTTGCCGATTTCATCAGGATGAGACCGGCAAGCCCGGTGAAACTCGTAGAGTGACGAGAGGCACGTCAGACGTGACGTAATCCGCAATCCTGCCCGAGACCAGACCGGAAAATCCAATCCTGCAAGGGTTTGAGCAGCGAAGTATTACCTTGATTACTATATCACTATTTATATTATTTCACCTGCACCTATCACAGGGTGTTATTTTACATTTTGTATGTTTGATCTAAGCGCTGATTTAGTAACATATCCTGTGCACATAAGATAACTTCTGGCACTGAAAGACACCGTAAGGCCCAGTCAGGAATATGGTCTGTTAGGTGGATTTGGCGTCTGAAGGTGTTTCATAAAATAGCATTGCTTAGGGATGGGCAAAACCGGATGTGTGACATCAGAACCTACCAGAACCTACCAGAACCTTACATTCCAAAAGCAAACACAAAACCAAACCCTTAACATTTTTAGAAAAAAAACAAAACCTTAAATTATTAAGAACCAAAACTAAAACAGTAATTCGATCGATTTGTCAAAAATCTTCCAATTTGCATTTTTGACAAACTGCAATTCCTGTAGCTCAATTATGCAAACCTGTACTAAAAACTCTCATTTGTTTCATGTCACCTCATGGGTGGCGAGATTGGTATTGTAAGTTACATCCAGAGCATGACATATGGGTTTGGCTGAGAGAACAAAACCCATAAGTCAGACTGGGGATGGAGTTAGCACCACCTCTGGTCATTCCGCTTCTAAAGCAAGTACAATCCTGGCATTTTAGCTTTTCAACCATGAGGTTTCTCACTTTTTTATAGACGTGGTTTAGAAGAAGCAATTTGCAATAGAGAATAGGGTTTTTTCTCACATTTGAACCGGCTACTTCTGAACATGCCAAACCATGTGGTTTGGCAATGACAACTACGGAGCTACTAGAATAGGCCCCTATGTGTTTCTCGAAATGTACCAGTTTTGCCTGATTATATGGCGATGTTTTTTTCAATAAAGTTAAGTTGAAAAGTACATACTTGCCTTATAATTGGGCCAGCCCACTTTGCGAGGCAATCAGTAGTTGGATGTATGAGGTAGGAGGGTGAAACGGAGGAAGCTTCACTTCGGGGGCCTTAAGCAACCATGTTGCTTGTGGCAGGAAGCTCAAACCGAGAGAGACAGACACAGAGAGAGACACTGCATACACTGGCGACACACTTTATTCGAGCTCGGCTAGTCCCACGAATTCGGGTATACCCGGGTGTATTGAGGTTTGTGACTGTTTTCTGCCCGAGTGCATTGGGTTATTTTCCAGGCAGGGATTGAAGCATTTTATTCCCGCTGGCTGCAATACTGCACAGTATATATATATATATATATACTGCATTACAATTCATGAATTTATGCCATCTGGTAGACACGCGAAGCATTGCAGCCTATTAAATCCTAATCATTATCATTTAACAGATCAGCCGCCCGTCAGCCAGGCATGAACCCAGGCTGGGAAGGCAAACGCAACGGGGCTTGTCAGAGGTGAGGAGCGGCGCATTCCAGGTATCTGCCAGGTACATACTGGGTATTTGCTCGAATAAAGTGTGTCGGTGCAGTATGTGTGTGTGTGTGTGTGTGTGTGCGTTTATATATATACAGTATATGTAAACTTTTGTCTGTCCAGCTACTACTGAAATTAGGGGGTCCCCTTATATTCAGGGTCACCTTATAATTGGGCAGATACGGGTATATATTTTTATTATATTATGTAATGGTGTTTCCCCCACCCGGTGGAAGATTTGGCCATTACTAAACATGTGGTGCATGATACCTGCTGGTAACAGGAGGGCTGTGCTGTCCGCCGATGGTAGTGGGGACACAGGATCAGGTTTCTGGGGTTCATTACCCACATGTTCTCTAGCAGTGCAGCGCCTCCATCTGCCGCAGGCTCCTAGATGAATGGAGGCGATCTCCTGAGGTAGAAATCCTCCCTCTCCTCCCAGTAAGATCACACCCAGGCAGGAGGTATATGCAAACAGGGACGGTCTTTATTGTCACCCACGCTCAACACAGCAGTGGTCTGCACAATCACAGCTTACTCAGGATCAGCTATCCACTGGATGATGGTCCCTGGACAATCACTACAGGTCAGGGCCCCTGCAGCTGTCCTAGCTCCTCCCGACTCTCCTATCAGATGTCAGGGTATAGGCTCAAACTCACTCTCCCCCAAGGGGGGAAGACTATGGAGGGCCCCAATCTCAGGCTCTGTGACCTTACCTCTGTCAGTGGGGAGAGGAACACTCCTCAATTTGGGGCAGTACTGCCTTTAAGTACAACCTGGAGGAGGGCACCAGGTCTGTCCCATGATTGGACATGCTCAGGCCTGTGGTCACCGCCTCCCACTGTCACTCAAATTCAACACCATGAAGTGGGGAAAACCCATCTTAACTGCTGGCAAGGCCTGTCCTTATCAGGGCTTATTGCCAGTACATGGGCAGGTTAGTAGCCACAGGTGGCATGGCTACAATTATTTGACATTTTCAGTTATATTATGTTAATTTACTAATTGTTTTTAGTATTTAATACTTATTTTAAGCAGTTTACATGCTTCATTATACAATCTTAAAATTTTCCTGCTTTTTTTTAGGTTTGGCCATAATTTGGTAAAATTCGAAAATCAAACAAATGTCATTTTGGCAAAACCAGTCCAAAACACAACATTTTATTGTAAACAGAACCCCAGAGAATTAGGACTAATACCTAAACACGGTTGATAGTGTCCACCCTCACTGCTTAGAAAATATCGGTCTGTAGCTGTTGTTACAAGTGATTTGTGACAGCAGATTTATAATGCAGGATTCATAAAATGTGCAGTTTTTTAAACTAGAAAGTGTAACTTTAAAAGATTAAATATACGGTGCCACCAGTTTTAATGTATTCTCTTTTGGTTTAGTCTCGTATTCAAGTCAGAACTTGGTATAGTTGTTAATTAATTTGGCGATCTCATCGACTCTGCTATGTCTGGGGGATGCAGAGATATATTTGTAAGGTACACACTGCCCCAATATAATTTGTCTCAGGTTACTCGTCACCACATTCTACATACCTCCCCAAACTTCAAAGAACACCACCGAAAATCAAAGAACCCTTAAAAATCTCAGTCCTATAAGTGTTTTTGTAATCCCTTTAAGAAATCATTTAATAGACATTTAAATGAAAGCACAACTATTGTTTCCTAGAAGAAGCAATAATGCACTCAAGGAAAAACACTACTACAGTACAAGCAGAGAACCGTGCAGTGCTAGAGTCTAAAAAAGTAAGGACATCGCTACTGTAGAAAACGTAGGGGCTCATGTACCTCTAGAGTGGATGCTCTCATGAACAGGGCCCTAATTACCTTTTGTATGTCTTTGTGCTTGTTTGTCCTTATTTGTATGTCATTCTAATTATGCCATTGATATCACTCTGTACCCCCGTTGTACTGCGCTGCTCAATATGTTGGCGCTTTACAAATAAAAGATAATTATACACTGTACTAAGTAGTTTGTTCGTAAAATGTCTTCCAGCGCTGGAAAGGATTACTCTGGAAGGTGTCTTGCGGGAATAACATCGCTTAATTAATAATTGTCCAAAATCTTTCTAAACAAAACAGTACCTCCGCTTTTTGTATTGAGAATCAATCATTTCTTTTCATGAAACCAACGATACAAAAAAAAAAAACCAGTTGATATTATTTGAAGATAAATATTAATTTATATTAAAATTACACACTAGCGCAATGTAAACAAGGCAAAGCACCGCAATAAAAAATTCGCGTACCCTTTCCACACAGACCTTATTCTTCATGACTTTGATTCCTCTTTTATTTTTATTGTAGTTAATACGGAAAACGAGCAGCCAATGTGGGCAGAATGTCCTTTATTTGCTGCTGCCAATTCCTATTTTTCAAATATGAAGGGGTTTAATGCCCTCTCTACATCCCAGAGCTTGATACGAGCTGTTTCTATGATCAATTAGAAAATTAGATATTTAAAGGAGATAATTACAGAGCATGTTTACACACTTCCTTTCAGCAATTGATTCAACAACCGGAGAAGCAGCTTAGTGCATAGACTGCCACCTACTGCTCACTTACTATTCCTCCCCCGGCTTCTCCATTCCGAAAGATATTTCCATCATCAGTGCTTTTGACAAAGCCTTAAACCCTAGTATTTTCCCAAATTATTGTATCTACTAAGAAATAGCGCTTTAATAATCCAACATGCACCTGAATTATTACTAAAGAATCCTATTGTTTCCAAATATGCTGTGTGCTTGATTTGTAAAGCGCATAATGCTTTATGAGTAATGAGTAGGGTAGTGATATCTTCTTCTTTTTTTTTTTTTTAACCCTAAAACCCTTTATTAACTAGCATTGTTGAAATCCAGGTTACAGAATTGCATAATACCATTATCTCAAAGTAGGTGAAGTAGCAGTAAAGATGTTGAAAAGCCTCAAAAATCGATTTGTATCAACATAATTAGTAGATTATCATGTTATAGCAGGAACTCTTTAGCTGTGTTACACTTAAGTAGTTGGGACAACTAATGGTTACCATTTAAATGCTAGTGTACAGATATTCATGTACTTACAGTAGATGATTTGTATTGGATTAGGGCCTGGGCAAAATTCCTAGACTTATTATTGTTAGTGTATTCAGTGAGTTAACATTTTTAGAAACAGAATTTCCCTGTTATTGAATACTGGAAAGAAATGCTAATTATGAGTAGGTCTAATGTATGGAAAGGAAAACTTAAATATTTATGTACCTTTGTATCCAGCCTATATCCTTCAATAGACTGCAACTCTCCATTACACTACCCAAATTTAGTTTTTATTTTATTTCCCACCTTTCTACTTTCTAACATGTCACTCACCTTTTCATAAACGACCAGTTTGATTTAACCAATGGAACGGAATTTATTAGTTTCTGCATACGGTATCCTCACCGTAACCACCTATGGATGAACATTACGATACACATTACATTCTTATACAGGAGGTCTCGTATGTATGTATGTATGTATGTATGTGTATGTGTGGTGAGGGATTATTCATTTTATAATAAATAGTATGCTTTTCCTACATCATGTTGCTTGTCTTTGTGCATTCTTAATTTTTGTATGTATTCGCAATGCATTGTTTATATCACTTTGCAACATGATCAAAAAAATATATAGCTTCATTCTAGTATTTGAGTGGAGGGAGAATATCAAATATCACCTTGAACTGTGTCTGTTTTCATTTATTTGCACAGATTGTGACTACCTCCAGCAGCACACTGCATCCATTCCTCTGCTGCCCACACTCAGCGACTAATGCTAAACATAGTATCCCTGTGATTGTTTATGGCACTCTAATGCAATTCTATTGGCTTTGCTTGTGACTATTTTAGGTTACCTCATGTTAAAATAGACACCATAGCTGGCAGTATCAAAGTACTCATTATGCTGTAGACAGAGCCCTGCATGCTTGAATATGTTTTGTGCATTCTCTCAAAGCAGGTGTATTTCTTTAGAATAAATATGTGTAACATTTTTAGGTAGCACGTTGTGTTGCAGGGTTAAAGAAAAATAAAGAAACAGCCATACAAATGTGAAATGAACATCACAAGAATATCTTGGTTTTTTTTGTTAGAATTGTAAGTGCATTGGTGACTTCTTTTCAATGAAAATGTTTAATACAACCAAGAAATTGTGCCCAATTCCATTCCCGATAATGCATAAATATCTTTGCTTTTAATTTGTGTAATTCAATTATTCTGTGCTACTGTTGCAGAATGAATAACACACACGTTCTGATAGATTTAACGCAATGATGAAATGTAACATCCCCAAAGATAAAATTAAAATGACCTTTTCAAAACATTTCCATTTATTGATTCCAGCAGACTTTTTTTTCTTTTAAAGAATGTTCAGCCGGCTTGTTGAAATAACACCTCATATAGTAATGCATGCCCAAGCAATTTATATTTGCGTGTGTGTCATCACAGAAAGATTGAACAAGCTTCACCAAAGTGTAGTGAAGCAAAAACTAAAAGGGGGGGGGGAGGAGGAATGAGTATTTTAGTCTGGTTTGCAAGAAAAACAAGAGCTCCCTATTAAAGTGCCTTCTAGGTAGTTGACATGACGCATCTAGTCAGATGTAAATAATGACAGACGGAAACTATCATGAGATCTGTGAAGCATCAACATGCAGCCATCATTTTGCTTCTAACCTTGCATAGCTAGCAGCTTTCAGCCTCGCGGGCTGAGAGATCATTTTAAAAGCACATTCTAATGATGCTGCCCACTGTAGCAGTCAGTTGAATTGGCATCAGGTTTGCAAGCTTTGGGTGAGAGGGGTATCACAATGGTTGACTTCAGATCTCATACATTTGCATTATAATATATATCACATCCTTTATCAATGTCTATATGAAATGGTTCAGTGGTGGAAAGATCTCATTTACCAAACTATTTATTATTATTATTATTATTATTATTACTACATGTCTAACCTGTTTGGCCCAAAATATTTGGTATTATTTAGCAGTGCAAATGATATTCTGCTGTCACTATACAGTAGTTCACAAAATGGATTTGGTTCAAATAAACACAGATTTACATGGCTGTTGTAATCAATGTAGAGTGGCAGAACAATTTTCCAGATGCAGCCTGGAAGAAAAAAAAGAAACATTTAGCTGTTAAATATATTCTGTTATCCAAACCCTGTAAAAAGCAGTAACACGTTTTATTTGTTTAGCCAGTGCCTTCCTTGTACACCACTGGGAACTGATGTGCAATAACATAATAGCATTATCACTTGGCAAATAAACCAGTGGCTTTTCTTGAGCTCTATTAAGGCACAACGGCTCTTAGAAAGACAGCAAAGAAAATGCGAAACCAGTAGATCAAAGGGCCAAGTGTTTCATTTATTAAAATCCAGCCCTTTAAATTGGCCTGGCACTTTCTATGTATCTTAGTGTTTTTATACCTGGCTTCAAAATATCACACTGGAAGAGAATGGCGAACAATATGGACTCTGTACACGAGCACAATTTCCACTTTCTGCAAACATTAACATTAATGCATATCAGTGAATATTAGAGGAAATAGAGGCACTTAATTCAGGTACTGTAAGGTTGATTTCCCCAGGCATAAGTGAAAAATGTTCTATTTGATTTTAAATTTAAACTTAATAAATAGCTAATTTAAAATTGTGTTCTATATGCAAGGAAATAATCACAAGGCATTCATTTTAAAAGGTTTCATTTATTCTTGTGAGCTTAATTATTGCGGGGAAACTGTGAGCAATTTGTTTTTTAACAGTGTCTGATTTCTGAGAATGGTTATTAAATATTAAATGGATGCATAATTCAGGCAATTAAGAAAGTAATCACACAAAGTAATGTAATGGAAGTTAATTATTACTGCATAAGCAAATAGTTCATTAATGCTAGTAGTTGCTATGGCTGCATTCTTAATACATGCAGAGTTGAAGCATAAATCCTTAGTGTATTGCAAGAAGTACTGTAAGTATTAGGAAGCAGTCGTGATGCAGTAGGAGTGCAAAGCATGGTGAAAAAAAAGGTTATGCTGACCCCTGACTCGTGGAAATAAAGAGGGATCATCATTACATGAGAGTGAATTATAGCTACTACATGACTATCTCAGATGTCTATAATCTTTTCTGTTTGTAGTGCAAACCATGGCTTAATTCAAGGTAGAACTTAGGGAATTCAGCTTGTTAAATCAAAAATCAGCAATCCATCTTCCTCTTTTAAGGTCCTGCCCAGTAGACTTTCTCTTTTAAAGAAAAAGGCTGTAAAATGATTACATGAAGCAGCTGCAAGAACTGTACATAAAGCTTGACAACTGCTCCTTGTTAGAATCTACCATTTCACTTTTAGAAATTAGGAATGAAGAAATGTTACATGTGGGGAAAAAAGCATTACCGGCAACCTTCATGGAACAGCTAATAAAATAATGGCAAGATTGTGGATATAGAAAGTCAATAAGTTAATACTTGGGTACTTCAGGATTAAACTAATTAACGTAAATGCACAACAATGTTTGTTTATCCATAGTTTGCATTGTATTTTCATGTGTATGCAGGTGTGTGTAAATGAACAGTATGCATACGTGTGTGTGCGCATGCGCAAGTGCTTGCAAACACGACACAGGATTGCTGATAAATGATGTCTGATAAATGATCTTATCACAACAGACACTTGTCTAATTGTGTTAATCCATGTCGGTATATCAGTCCACCACTTTTTAATAGGTAAATGTCTTCAGCTAACAGGATAATGTAATAGATAATAGATTTCCATTCTGACAAAAAACTGAAACTCAAACATAAACTAGAGAAGTTCAGTTGCATGAATTAAAGAGACGATGGACAGCTATCAAAACAGACATGGATTTCTAAACAACTAAAACTTCAAGTAGTTTTGATCTTCGATAACTACCTAAATCTGCTTCACCATGCACAATAATCCAAAATCAATGGGATTAATGATAGTAAACCTGGCAAACTAGACAATTCATAAAAGAAGCGTTGTCATAGAAAATGTCAGTGCCTTTTAATTAAGTAAACCTGGATTTAATACAATTGTCCGTTCTTGGGCAATTTCCTATTTCCTTGTGTCCTGGTCACAAAAAAATGGAGATTGTTAGCTTTGTACAGCAGAGCTTGTGTTTACAGCATGGTATACCGCAACATTATATAATAAAACAAATACTCTTATTTTATATAAGAGGACCTATTTTCTGATAATCCAATCTTGACAAATAATTCTTATATTAGAACTCAATAGACCAGTCAGGGCAGTAGAAAGTTTTGCCTTTAGAAATCATGATGCCGTAAATTGCAACAGCTCATCCTTTGTTGCTGCAACATAGACTCCTCAGTCTGCCATTTTGATTTTGTGCACACTCATATTGTCCTCTACTAAACGTGTGTAACCAGAAGGAAATATTTTCCATACACAGTGCTTTATGATCTCCTGACCTGGTTAAAATAAATGTTAGAGCGCCCGTGCGATATGCTGGTGACCCTGATGAAGTCAGGTGGGCGTCAAATTGCTTGTTTCTAGGCGAGATTGTTTCCATAGCTTTTATGGAGCTGTAGACACAATCGGAATGGAAAAGAATCACTTCCTCTTCCGTTCCCAATGTCAGGGGCTGGGTCAGAGGTGGCAGGCAAGCAATTAAACGGTTGCGATGAAGGAATATGTTGCACTACTACAATGCCACGTTACTTGCACCACTGAAAAGATTATGGGTCGTGCATTGCGGGACATCAGCTATAATTACTGAGGTTCCAACAGTCATTTGGGGTAACATCTTTTTCAATGGGGAAGAAGATTTATAGATTTGGAAGCTTTCATATTCATCGTTGCAACATTCTCATTTTCAGATGGTGTCTCCTGAAGTGGTCTAATATGAAAATATGCTTTAAAGATGTGTGAATATACTGTAATGTAGTCAATCTAAATTATTCAATCAATGTTTTGTCATGAAAAAACATTTTGTTGTAAAGCTTCTAATGCCATAGTTGGTATTATAATGATATTAGAGGCATGCAGTAGACCCAAGTGCCCTTTGTATTAAACAAATTGTTTAAGCATGTCAGGTTATTACTTCAGTCAGAGGTGTATTGTATATAGAGAAAAATAGGACACCAACACAATTTTCCAGTTTTCTAGAAGCAATTATAAATAGATGAGAAACCATAAAAACACTGCACAGGGGATCTGATCTCAGACAATTGAAACAAATGGTAAGGCGACCAAATTACATGCAGGAGCTGACATCTGTAATTGTTGGTTTCAAATTAGCAGAGATATTCTTCAGCAAAATAGAAGGCTGATATGATTCATAAGGTACTTTTGGACATAACTGTACAAGTGCACCATTGTTCCATTGGCTAGACTGTCAATCAAATTAATTTACAGAAATAAAATTCTCCTTAAAGGCATAAGATAGGACAAGGTGTGTAATATTCCTTTTTTTTTTTTAGATCTTCCTTGTGTTACTGCAATACATTGAAAACATAAAATATCAATATTTATAAGTTGTACAAAGGGCTAAAAAAACCACATTTTCCCAGTAAATAGATGCCACGAAATCCAATTGAACATACATCCCGACAAGTTTCTTACATTTCAAGCAACCACAAGCAGAATAAAAATATGTTTCTAATATCAGCTTTAAGTTTCGCACATTGACTAGAAGTCAATCATTTAAAACAGTAGTAGCACAAATTGTTTTTCTGGGAACCTTTATATTTGGCTACTTGAACCAAAGCATTAACAAGATATCAAAGATGGAACCATAGAGATACCATATATTCCTGCATTCTGGCAGAAATAGCAGCAGTTCTTACTTTTGCACCATAGAAAAAATGTATGAAAGTATCAAAAGTCCAGTCAAATTTGTTTAGGTTTCTCTCCCTCCCCCCTAATTTTGCTTCTTTGTGACACATTTTGCATAGCCTCAAAGGGCTAATATCGCAAAATGAGTCTGTCAAAATTAGTTACAATTTATTTTCCGGCTGCATAAAGGCAAATTTTGCCTGGTTTGCGAGTTTGGGAGAACATTTTGCAGATCTCTGCACCATAGGTCCAACTTTCAGTGCTGGTGCAAGAAATAAAAGGCTCTCACACTAAGGGGCCAATGCAATAAGCGTTCATAAAAAAATCGCCGTGCCATTTAAATCACCATTTTTTGGAGTGTTGCTATCAAGGTATTCAGAAAGCCTCGATTACCTGTGATAGCACAATTCACAAAACGGGTGAGTAGCTGGCGGCGTTATGATCGGCTCTCTGAAAAGGCCTTACCCGGCGATTCCTTTCAGCTGCAGAGAGAGCTGCTCAGAGAGAGCCGCCTCTCCCTGTGCAAATCTCGCCCGAAATTTATGTTTTTTAATATACATTTTATTACTACTGTAGATGAGCAGGGGGTCTCCGGAGCAGAACCATGTTGATTTCAGGTCCGGGGACCCCCTGCTTCCCAAGATCCAGGCCCCGTTATGGCTGCCGGTATCTTGTGTGCATTTTATTCCCACCGTCACGTGACGCGGGACATTTAAATGCATAGGACATATCGGCACCCCATAACAGGGCCTGTATCTCAGGAAGCAAGGGGTCCTCGGACCTCAAGTCAACAAGGTTCTGCTCAGGAGACCCCCTAATCATCTATACTAGTAATAAAATGTACTGTAGTGCCGCCGATTATTCTAAAACAAACCTGGGGCAATCTCCAAATAGACCCAGGTACATGATGGGTACATGATGGGTATATGCTGGGTACATGCTGCAACATTTCACACATTTCTGCAGACAGACTAATGGCCCATCGGATGAACAGCGGGGGTCCCTGGCAGTTATGGGACTGCCAGGAACCCCTGCTGTGTTAATCCGATGGGCCATTAGACTCTGCAGAAATGTCACTGAAATGTACCCAGCATGTACCCAGCATGTAAACTGGCTAGTTTAAGGCAAGTTTTAGAATACTCGTTGGCTCGTCTGTATATTAAAACAGCTGCTACCCACAGTAACATTAAAAACACAACAACACTAATACCCACCTCCTCTACCCCCACATCATTGATACCAGAGGCCGCGGGTGTCTGTATGCCCGGGTGGTCCCCCGGGGGTCCTCAGGTGGTCCCAGCGGGTGTCTGTGGGCCCTAAGGTGGTCCCCGCAGGTGTCATAGGGTCCTCAGGCGGTCCCAGCAGGTGTCTTTGGGCCCTAGGGTGGTCCCCGTGGTTGTCCTGGGGTCCTCAGGTGGTGTCCGGGGGTGTCTGTGGGCCTTCGGGTGGTCCCCACGGGTGCCTGGGGGTCCTCAGGTGGTCCCCGCTGGCCTGCGGTACCAATCGTGTTGGAATTTGTATTTTTTCTAACATTTAAATACATAAACCCCCCCCCCCAACACATACAGTACAGTAATGGTCAAAATAACTATTATCCAGATATGGATAATAGCTCATTTGCCCATTATTAAATCAAACATTAGCCAGCCAGCATAAATAAAGACCACCTGAAGACACCTGGACACCAGCGGGGACCACACGAGAGCCCACAGACATCCACGGGGACCACCTGAAGACCCCGCGGCCTCTGGTATCAATCATGTGGGGGTAGAGGAGGTGGGTATTAGTGTTTTTTGTGCCTGTAAATGCATTTGTATTGTATGGGATTTATGCCGGGGGTCTCCCGTGCTGATATTAATGGGTATCAGTTCCGGATACTCCCGGCATCAATCCGAAGCAGAAAAAAAAGCATTTTATTTTCTAAGTCCCGTCTCGCCTCTTCTCAGCAGGTTCTCACCACCTTCACACCGACATTTCCTGGCGTGAGGATTTTGAGAGAAACTCGCTATTCTAGAGCCGAGATAGGCATCGATAACCTAATCGCGTCTACTAGAATTGCACAAGTTTCAGAACCAGTCGATAAATGGCTTATCGCCGCTCACTTGGGGATTTTTTTTTTTGAAGGCTCAAATTTTTGGCGATTTAGTCTTTTATCGCCCACTTATCGACGCTAAGAGAATCGTAGTAGGCATTTTGGCCGATAACTGCTCAATAAGTGGCTTATAAACGCTTATAGCATAGGCCCCTAAGTGTTATCAGCAGAGATGGGTGAATCTTTAACCAAACAAATTCTCCAAAATGCAGGAACAGAGGAGGAACAATGTTTCAGGTCCCATACTTGGCTGTCACATTAAATGGAGAATTGCATTATGAACTTGTGATTAGAGCTCTTTGTACCTCTGTCTTAGAGGATACCTGCATTTTGAAGAATTATATGTCTATGTTGTGTTCGCTGCACAAGCAGGATTCTCCTCGCCTGAAACTATTTCCCTGCACTTTGGAACGAATCTTTAACTGACATTCATATTCACTGCTAATATGGGAGTTCATTGCAGCCGCGAATATCCGCGGATCAGTCTAAGAAATGCACATTTGACTACCTTTTTTCAATAGCTTGCAATACAGCCAGCTGCCACTATGTGCACATTTGCTTGTGAATGTTACATCTGCCCACACATTTTTATATTTAATTCGTATGCAAATGTTACAGCATTAAATTCACACAGAACTTCCAGACCCTGAAATATGGGTTTCGGAGGAGACAGACCTATTTTGGTATAGTCCCAAGTGCTATATATCCCCAGAAACCTCCTTTAAACAAACATGGGAAGTGTGAACTATGCACAAAAGGAAGCACATCTGGGAGATATGCTAATAGGGTATGCAAAGAATATCTCCAAATGTGTGCTTCTTTTTGTGCACAGGGGTCTCTTCACATGCTGTTTCAGGTGATGTAAATACCACTTGGGAAGTCACGGCTCAAACGTTGACACATTCGCCCATCTCTATCAGCAATCATCTTGATAACAAGAAAAATATTAAGAACAATATTTGTGGCTACAAGAAAAAGTCAATGGGGTCATCTTACCCAGCCTGGTTTTACCCAAGAAGTGTATGCCATGTTGCCTGTTCCTCCAGAGACTATCAGGTGTGTTGCATTACACACAAAGGCCCAAATTCACAAAAGGGTGCTCAGCTTCAGCATGGCTTTACACCCATTCATAACACTTCCATACTTATACTGACTTTGGCCCAGATCCTTTTGTGGAACTGTGCCAAAGTCAATATATGAATGGAAGCTCTAGAGTAGACAAACTGGTGATCCATGTGAAATGGGAATCCTTGATCGAAGAAGTCTGCAATCTACTTCCAGAAATATGGCTCAGCTAAAGCTGAATGAATATAAAGTAGGAAAAAAAGCTGAGTTTCATAAGAATAGACGCATATTTTTACGACTACCCATAAAATAATTTCATGAAGTAAATGACTGTAAAAGTAAACATTTAAGTTTAAAATACATGTTTTATATTAGGAATAAAATATATATCATATTCAAATGTATGAGCATACTGTAGCCTCTTACTGTATCTGTCTCTCTATACCCGTTATGCAAATGTTTAATGCAAGTGTAGTCTTTCTATAATTTAACATACAGAATTAAACTTGCAAATCAATTCATTTGTACCATATAAACATTCTTCAGTTGATACTAATAACTAGAATAATTACAATACATTGCAGGCACTAAACTGCTGTCTTGGACATTCCTGTACAGAGCATATAGCTTGGCGCCATTTTTATAGTTACGCCTGTTAAGATTTAATAGACAAAAACTTTCATTAGGGAGCCGTTGGTACAATTAACGTCCAGAAGGTTTCATCATGCACAGTCACTCTGCTAACTAAAGGAGTTTTATTACTTTTTCATTGTTGTGTTAAACACCGTTATTGCAATGAACATTAGAAGCACAGCTCACTGGTCTGAATGTAGTAGTGGAACTTCAGTGCAAGCTTGTTTTTACCCAGAGGCAAATCTCTTCATCCCAAAGTAGACACAAATTTATATAGTGTTTTGGGGGGTAGGAGTTTGTTATGCTTGCAAATGTACAGCTATACATACTGTTTCAATGCTTTGCCAATAGAAATACATATTTAACATTATTCTGATTGCTGTTACACTCAGTATGACAAACCAAGTACAATATTTATTATATGTTCAAAATGTTTCACTGTCATTTAAATACGTTGATTTAAATTCAACAGAATATTGTACAACTCTGATATGATGAAAAGTGAAAGATAAATTCGTTCACACTTTGTATTAGAGGAGGCGGGGGATTAAACTGCTCATTTTCAAGGGTAGAACAAACTATGCAAAAAATAGCACAAAGCAGCGCACTGCCCAGGGAGACAAGCGACTTAAAAATAGAAAAATAATTATTGTCTATCAAACATGACAAAAAAGGAGGTGTGAACCCTCCTACGCGTTTCACACAACACGTTGCTTTATCAAGGAGCATTTTCATTTTCAAAGGTCATTAGGGTATCAGTAGAGACAAATTAGGTAATTCATAGAAAGTTGGTAGTTGTCCAAAAGCTGTAAGCTGGATGCTGTACAAATACCTGGGGTTTGTAAATAGAGCTCAAAGGCATCTCTGTTTTTATTTATTTATAAAATATTTTACCAGGAAGTAATACATTGAGAGTTACCTCTCGTTTTAAAGTATGTCCTGGGCACAGAGTTATGATAACAATACATTGTTACATTCAATAGACAGAGGTTATACAGTACTAGTATATGAGATTTACAGACATTTCAGGGCATTACAGATATGACTATGGGCGTATGGAACAGTTACAGACAAGATTAAAATGTGAGACAGCTAAAGTCTTGAAATGTCTTATACTGGAGGCACTTTGGAGTCTCTGGTAGGTTGTTCCAGTCATGAAATAGACGGTAAGAGAAGGAGGAGCAACCAGAATCTTTGTTGAACCCTGGGACCATGAACAGTCTTTTGGAGTCAGATCTCAGGTGATAATTGCTGCATGTGGTACGGGTAAGGAGCTTGTCCTGAAAATATTTGGCTGGAAGATTGTACTTTGAGTCTGGACTCAAGGCATACAGTAGCCAATCTACTTCTTGGAAGCATATTGCAGTTGTGTGTGTTGTAATTACATTCTACATGGAGAAGGAGTGGGTCAGTGAGTAAAGACACTGACTTGCACTGAGTTTGAAGCAGGGGAACCTGGTTTAATTCCCAGTGTTGGCTCCTTGTGACCTTGGGCAAGTCACCTTATCTCCTTGTGCCTCAGCACCAAAAACATAGATTGTAAGCTCCACATGACAGGGACCTGTGCCTGCAAAATGTCTCTGTACAGCACTATGTAAAACTAGTAGCGCTATTCAAGAACATGCTATTATTATAGTAAAAAGCAGTATATACAGTTGTAGAGGGTATCTAGTTTTACCAAGGTGAGTTTGGGGTGCTGTACCATATATATATTGTATGTCTTTATTTATATAGCGCCAAAAGTGTACTCAGCGCTACACAAAGAATACAGCACAGGGAATTATAATTATACAATAAGTGCAGCAAAATATACACACACACACACACACACACACACACACACACACACACACACACACACACACACACACACACACACACACACACACACACACACACACACACACACACACTATCACTAGGTAAACAAGATAACAACAAATCTAAATATACGTCTTCACTTTTAGAAAGTTCTCATAATGTGGTCAGAACGAGAGATGGGCGAAACCTTTACACCAGTTGGCAAGTTCTGCACATTAGCAGATGGCAAAAAAGACAGATAGTTTACCTAAAATAACAGCTGCGAATACCTCACTTAAAGGGGCAATCCAAACAGTTTTTTCGCCTTCATTTTTTTTTAATACAGGTTTGAAGCAGGGAGTCTCCAGAGCTGAACCACGTTAATTTCAGCTCTGGGGCCCTCCTGCTTCCGGAGACACTTAACTCCAAAGGGGTTGCCGGTATCTTTTGCATAATGTCACGGCTTCCTATTGCCCTGCAGGGCCCAGTAGCTTTGAAAAGCAGCCATGTGAACCCTGGAGTAGCTACCAGCACCCACTACAGAAGTACCTCCAAAAGCAAGTGGTTCCCAGAGCTGAAGTAGAGTTCAGCTCCGGAGACCCCCTGCTTCAATCCTGTGTTAAAACAAATAAAACGGCTTGGATTGCTTCTTTAAGGAGTAGTTCTATTTCAACAAAAGTGGCAGTTTTGGGCTTTTTTAATCCGAAAGTCCCTTTTGAAGCCAATGGGGATTTTCAACAGAAAAAGGTCCCGAACACTTGATGGATATAGTAAAACGCTCTTTAGGGGTAATTCAATATAACCCAAAGCAGTCATTTATGCCATTATCGTCTGGAAACTCCTATTGACTTCCCATTGAATTCCTGATGGATGACCCACCGTTGATGTGGTGGAAATATGTAGGCGATACTAGAGATGGGGGAAATCAGGTGTGTTACATCAGAACCTACAAGAACCTTCCACTCCAAAACTAAATTTAAAAAAAACCCTTAAGAATTCTAGAATCAAACCACCCAAATTATTTAAAACCAAAACCAGACCACGTGCCCATTTCTAGGTGTTCTTTTTCTATTTCTATATCTTTAATTATGTTACGTTTTTCAGTTATACAATTTTAGTTTCATAATAATGTTTATGATTGTATACTTATTTGAAGCATTTTTTCATGCTGTTTTAGCATTTTACTGCTTGTTTTGAGATCCATCATTTGGTAAAAATCCAAAACCAAAACCAAACAAATTGAGTTTTGGCAAATACAGAACAAAAGTAAAAACATGAATAATTTGTAGAACAGAAACCATGTCCAAAACTGAAAGACGAAAAATAATTAGAAGCAAAACCAAAATGCAAGTGAAAGTACCTACAGAACCCTTAGTTAATCCACTTTATTTCCCCCCTTATTTGTGAATCTGTATTCATTCTTGACCTATTTCCTGAGAGCCATTCCTGAAATACAGTAAATACATTTTACGAGTTCTTTTTTTAATGTGTGTTTATTCATGTATATTTAAAATCAGTTTATTAATAAGCCGAAAGTAAAACATCTTTATTTTTTTCACAGAACTAATTATTGCAGTGTAGTCTCTGAAAGAATACTTTGAAATGGCCTAAATGAAATGGTATGTCATGCAACATTTATTAGCAGGCAACTACAGCTGTCTGCTCCAAATTGCTTTGATTTACTGACATAACTTGGTGGTTAAAAGCTTTAGGCCACACCACACACATACAAACAGTGACTGGGGATTTAAATAATTACTAGGAATGGCACAACCCAAAGGAGGCTTGCAATGACATGCAATTAAAGAACTACAAGGGTAAATCCATGTAAATATAAAGAATGTAATTGATGGGTTAAATATAATAGATGGCGATAATTTACAATAGTGTGTCATTAAAGAGTATATTAAAGAGTGTACAAGAATGTGAGCATAAAACTTGTTTAAGGTTTTGCAGGACTTGGACTATTTATCTGAATGGGTGGTTGTATTTGAATAAAATGAAAAAAATATACAGATAGTAAAAAGAATGGAATTGAATAACAAAAACTATTTAAATTGAGTGTTACAAGTAAAACTTGGCCTTAAAGAGATGTACAGTATAACTTTGCCGCCACTGTCCTTTATTCTGATATCATACAGTAAATCAGAGCACAAATAGCATTCTACAATCCACCAATGGAAAATTGTAAGCATGTATGTATGTATATTTGTTTTTTCTTCAAGTCTGCAACCTCGTCAAAGTAGACCCTTTCAGTAGGTCCTACACTACCAATTTTATATTGAGTGCTTTTGTATGTCCTCCACTATTGCCAGATTCATCAATCTCTATTATAGGTTGAAGCACCCAAACTGGCGTTAATTCACATGGACCTTAGTGGGAGTTAACTCTCGTTCAGGTGCGTTATCCTAGCTCTGCCTTATATTCAGATGTCAGTGTATCTCCCGCCACAAAGATCTAGCTCTCTCTGCTCACATGCCACAACCTTTTCAATTTTCTTTGCTACTTAAACATATGTTTAAAGTTTGCATATAATATATATATTCCTTTGAAATAAAATGAGTAAGTTTGATAAAAATCCTAACAGAAGGGGAGCCTGGCTCAATTCCCGGAGTCAGCTCCTTGTGACCTTGAGCTCTTGACCACTTTATCTCCCTGTACCTCATAGATTGTAGGCTCATCTGGGCAGGGACTGTGTCTGTAAAAATCCTATGTACAATGCTGCTTACCACGCACTATAGTGTAATTGTGTAGCGCTTTGAGTCCCGTTTGGAGAAAAGTGTTATGTATGTATATTTTTATTTATATAGCACCATTCGGGTACATAGCGATTTACAGTACATGTGACATAATATTATAACACAATGGGAATAAGCACTTCAAACAAAACAGTAGGAAAAAGAGTCCCAGCCCCGAAGAGCTTACAATCTAAGTGGTAAGTGGGGAGAATTTACAGTGACAGTAGGAGGGTGTTATGGAAGGTGCGTCTGCAAGGTGCCGGGGTCAGTGCAAATGAGATGTATAGTGTCAGCCAGCGGAGCTACCCATATGCTTCATTAAAGAGGTGTGTTTTAAGAAAGGTCCTGAGGTGGAAAGAGAGGGTGCCAGCAGGGCCGCCGACAGATTTCCCGGGCCCCGGACAAGAGTTACAACAGGGGGTCTCTCAACATCCTATGTCAGCGGTCTTGCAAGCCCATTTCACACCTTGCAACCCACTCCTCTATTTCCCCTCCTCTTCCCATGTATTTCGCTCACCCCCTCACTCTTACCCCCTCCTACTCACACACTCCCCCCTCACTCCTCTCACTCTCCCCCCCATCAATTACCCCACCACTCAATCCCACTTCTTCAATCCCCCCCTCCTCACACTCATTGCCTCCCCCCCATGCCACACACACACACAATTCCCCCCACAATAATTACCCCCCCACAAAATACATACAAACCCCCCGAAATACATAAAAAAACCATCACCCAAATACATACAAAAAAAACAAACCCCAAATACATAAAAAAATCACCACCCAAATACATACCAACCCCCCCCCCCAATACATACAGAAAATACTCCCCCAATATATACAGAAAACACCCCCCAATACAAAAACCACTCCCCAATTACATACAACCAAAATTTGCCAAATTCCAA
Source organism: Ascaphus truei (assembly GCF_040206685.1). Taxonomy (NCBI): domain Eukaryota; kingdom Metazoa; phylum Chordata; class Amphibia; order Anura; family Ascaphidae; genus Ascaphus; species Ascaphus truei. The sequence goes on from NC_134489.1 coordinate 72,451,031, forward strand.
ACAATCATACATTTCACAAACAAAATTCTACTACGTTAAATTAAAGTGAACAATTTCACAAAGCAAGTTTCACGACGTGCACATCGCTAGTCATAACGTTTTTTTTTAGCTAAAAACTTGACACTTGGTATAAAATGAAAGTGGATTTTGCTTCTTCACCAGTCATCCCAAACCCTTTTATACTAGTGCAGTGGTTTTGCTAAATTGTGACCAAATTGTAAAGAAAGCACTAGAGTGGTGTGAAATACAATGTGTGTCTTGTGTGGCTAATCTAATCAATTGAAGATTTTACTTTTAATCTGTGAAATATCCATGTATTTGTTGAAATTATTAAAGTGTAGGAAGTAAGGGTGAACTTGTACTGTACTGTGTCCTTACAATCTGGCGAAAAAATGTGATTGAAAGTATGCGACGTGACGGGAGATGGGAAAAATACTCCCAGAAATCCGAATTCGCTGCAGATTAGCCATTTCCTTTCATCTGTGGATCAGTCACAAAAAAGCCACATTTCATTTTTTTTTAACTGTGGGAGGAGGAAGAGGACAAGGACTACGGTACTTCAATCTAGTAGTGTCTCAAGTTGTATATATATCCCCTCCAACCTCCCTGAAAATAATTTGGGGAAAAACGTCTGTGCTCCCAGAAGAGCACACCTGAAGTACTCTGGGAGATATGCAAAGTATATTTAAATGAGTCACAACCCCCATTTCCTAAAAAGATTATCATAAGAACAATACATCGAGTAGGCAAGCCTAAGGCAACTAGTGACTGGGATAGTGCACTGATGTCAGGTTCAACATGATTAGAACCCACGACCTCTGCTACTCTGGACATCAGCTCTATTAGTGTGAGCTAAAATAGCTGCTGGGTAGCATCATTGTCACATCATACTTTTGAGCTGTTCACTGCTGACACATGTAACTAATCCAGCTATTGGCATATCTCACAAGTATCTGAGGTGTGCTCTACAACGAACATTAAACAGTCAACCAGGAAGTGGAAGTGTTCTGCTTTTAAAGGAAGGCAGGGGGAAGGAGCTACAGGTATGAGCACTCATGGAGAAGTAGAGTTCAAAACGTTAGTATGATGTGAGTGACTGGTGCCACATAACGGAAATGCACAAAGGTGGCATGATGAAACAGTTAACCCTATAACAGACAAATAACATGAAACAAAATGGGTGAAAAACATCATTTGTACTGTTGAGTACTTGAGCCATTCAATAGCCACACTGCGGTCAACAAAGCAAATATTCACTGTGCCATCTGCAACACATACTGAATTGAAGTTAAAATATATAAAACTCTACAAACTGCAAGAAGTACTGTAGTTCTGTTGGTTTCCTGCAGCCAGACCACAGCCCATAAAGTGTTATTGGGTGAACAAGCCTAAGGCTCTAAAGCACCTCGTGAGGAATGGGGTATGGTGTCAAACCCAACAGGATCAGAATCCATTCAACCTCTGTTATCCAGGAAAGCAGATCTAGCAGTGTGAGCTAAACCAGCTGATGGATAGCCCGACTGTCATAGTATACTTTTGAGCTCTACTTTTTCCTGAATGCTCATACCTCTACAAAGCACTTTATCCTCTTCAGGGATAGAGAAGCATATCTAATAATCAGTCTTCTGCCATGAGACGCTTGTGTCCTGGAAAGACACCTTAGAAACCATTTATTTGAAGGGTGGCAACCTCCTATCCAATTGAAGCTCACTCCCTCCCACATTTAAATGGTTAAAAGCTCACTCCATGGCATCTCCAACTATCAGGGGAACTTGCCTGCATGCAGTATGATTGTGACAAATCTATTACAGAGTGCTTTTCCTGGTTAATAAAAGCTTCAATCAGACTTAGAACTTTTGCAACTTATATTGACAGATTTATTATACTGTAAATCATTCTTCCTGGCAATGCACAGGTTATTAAGAATTTATATTAGTGTAGGGACCCTTGAAACGTGGTCTGCCGTGAAGTTTGGCTCAAGGGCTTACAACAATTTGGCCAAAATGTTAAACTAAAAGACCATTTTATTTATTAGTTATTTATACATGTTTATTTAGGCACTGTACCTTATATAAGTTTTTCTGGATGTGCACTGAGCTTTGTCTGTGTTTTATGTTATGTCTCTGGTTTTAAATATATATTGCCATGCTCAGTAGCACTCCTCTGTGAAACTTATATGCTTATATATATGTTGTGGGTATTTTCGGGGTTCAATTTGAGCTTGTAGGTGTTCTGTATGTTTCATTTATTTGAATAGCCTGTAATGTATTCCAGTTCTGATAGTGCCTTATGGCAGAACACTGCTTAGTAATTATGTCCCACTGTCTTTATCCTTTCTAAGTGTAGCCATGTGTAAAATTGGTGTACATATCTCTTTCATGCTGGCAGTAATCCTGGTAAGTATGATGGTTGCCAGCAACCATCATGGAGGTTTGCCCTCAAACCCTGGTGAGGTGTCATATGTCCCAAAGGAAGTGACAACATGCTGTGTGTCCACGGTTAGTGACACAGAGGGTGTCTGTTTCCTTGAGGTGATATAAGACACAGCACTGCCTAAAGTTAGGTGTTCAGTTGCTGTTGGTGTTCTGACTCTGTTCAGGAGTGTCATGTGGAGGTCTGCAACAGTGTTGCAGTGTCTGATGCAATAGCTGTGAGTCTGGGCAGCTCAAGAGAGACAAGCTGGTGAATCTCCCTAAGGCTAAGGCCCCGGTAACTCAGCTGCAACGCGCGCCCGCGAGATTGGCGGCGCGTGCAGCCGATTATCTGTACCGCAGGGAGATGCAGGAAAGAGACCGGGGGGGCATGGCGGGGGAGTGACTGGGGCGTTGCCATGATGTCACCTGGCAGGTTCGCCCTCATTGGCTGAACTGCCGGGGGCATGCCGTATCTCTCGACGCGAGTCCTGCTCTCAATTCTATTGAGAGCAGGAGCAGCTCTCGCCTTAGCGCTGTGGCCCCCCCTCGCAGCGGGCCCGGTGCCATTGAGGGGAGGGCTCTCGTCCGTGCAGCGTCCGCCACAGCGGACACTGTAATAGGCAGCGGTGTCAAGCCCTAAGGGGAGAGGTGGAGAGCAACTCTATTAGAGGAGAAGGAACCTTCCTAATGGAGTGCAGCAGAGAGATGAGCAGCTAAGCACGACCGCTATGAGGGGCAGTCTGCCTGAACGTACAATAAAGATGCCCAAGTTCACCAAACCCTTGCTGTGTGGGAGTGAAGTTCTTACACAGGAGGAGGCACCACAGAGGAGGTCCTCATCAGACCCATCTCCCTGCGGACGCAGAGATCCTGATGAGGTGGAGGCGCTGCACTGGATATAGGTAGAAGTAGAACTCAAGCACACTACCTCAGCTGCCTGTCTGGGTTGGCATTCCCCACACTAACACCATGCGGGAGACTCAGGAGTCCTGTTGCCAACAGGTGCACCACCAGACACTAACATGTAATGGGGACTGGTTAGACCACAGGGGCCAATGTGAGATTGGGTGGGTCAGGCCAGGCCAGAAAATCCGCTACATAAGATTACCTTGGACACATGTTATCTTTGGGACAGCACTTTTACTACGCATATATGGCACACACTACACATGTGTTACTCTAGGATATCATGGTACTTTTTATCAACTGAGAGTAAAAACAGGTCCTGTTTTGAAGACCTTTGCCAGATAGTGCTGTACACTGAGAGACACTGGTATACTTCTCTACTTTGTTGACCAACTATATTAATAGTGTGGTAATTTGTATGCTTGACTCTAGGTGCTATATGTACACCACTATTATTGTGTATATATGGTGATTTAATACATTACATTAGCATCATAAAAGAGTAACATTTCGAATTTGATTTTAATGTTTGTCATTTATGTGTCCATTCATCGTTGTCTATATTATTAAATAAAACTTTATTATTTTGCCAATCAGGCTTTTAGCGGTATCCGTCCTCCCACAGGGCTGGGAGCAGTTGCTTTAGGTTTTGTGTATCCAATTGCAAGTTAAAGAGATTAGTATTACACTTCCTATCTACTCCTCTGGACTGAGTGCAATAAATAGGGTTCTGTTTGGATGAATCTATTTCATCCGTTGCGTTTCTATATGTGCTTGAAGTCCTTTCCAGGTTACAATCCTTATCAAAGATAAAAAAAAATTAGATATCCCTGCGAGATATGCTAATAGACAGTGACAGTGACCGTGACAGTGACCGTGACCGTGACCGTGACCGTGACCGTGACCGTGACCGTGACCCTATCCAGCAGCTGGTTTAGCCTGCACTACTAGACCTGCTGCTCAGAAAAGCAGTGGCTGTCGGTTCGAGTCCTGCTGGGTCTGTAATCAGTACATTATTCCAGTCACTGTGTATCTATTGTATCTGCCATCACAGTCTCCATGAGTAATTCCACATTTTAACTGCCCTTACTATAAAGAACCCTTTCCTTTGTTGATATATTGTACATACTGTATATATTTTAAACACACACCACTTCACTCACACATTTATGTATGTATAGATACAGCATGTACAGTATACAGAAACAAATGCACAGTTTTTATCCCCTCTGTGCCTCCTTCTCTGTCCCTCTCCCTGTGCCGCTTTGTCTGTTTTTCTCCATCTGTGTCCATATGTCTGTCTCTCTGTGCCCACTTATCTGTCACTCTCTCTTCACACTTTTCTGCCTTTCTCTCTCTGTGCCCACTCTATCCCCCTTCTCTGTATGTCTCCCTCTTGCCCCTTTGTGTGTCTGTCTCCTTTAGTGTCCAGCTGTTTGTCTTAGTCTCTCTCTCTGCCTCTTGTCCATTTGTCCTCCCCTCAGTACCTGTAGTTACATTAGGCCGTGATTATAGTACGCGCGATGGTGCGTGTGACGGCGCTCCCGGCACGAACAAAGTGCAGCAGATCTATCAGGCCGGGCATAGTGCACGAAAGCTTGCAAGAGATAAAGAGCGACCGCGCGGTAGAATTGAGAATAAAAAATTGTTTTTTCGTGCGACGGCCACATCACGGCCACGTCACATGCAGGGTTCAGCCAATGAGGGTGAACCAGTCTGGTGTCGCCTCCACCATGCCTCCCCATCACCTACATCTACAGTACAGTGCACACATTGCTCGGGTTACTGGTGTGTGAGACGCCATGCACTCCGTTGCGCACGCGCCTACTATAATTGATGCCTTGTGTTGCTGTTGAGGTGCATACCTGTGAGGCTGGCACAGGAGGCTCTGAGTGCTCCGCGGTAGTGTGGGGAGATATCAGGACAGGTTTTCAGGGTGGTTCACCTCTGGTTACAGTGCCTCCAGCCAGCGAGGATCCTGAGATGACCAGGATGGTCCATGCTGAAAACTTCTTAGTGACCCAGTCAGTTATCCACACAGATAGATGTTAACTGAGGTTTATTGTCCTTACACGGCAAGTCACAGTATTCCATTTGCACAAGGCCCTGCAGGCCCCATCCAGTTCCTTATCCTTGATGGCACACAGCATACACACACTCCCACTCCTCAGGGGGAGGGGAGGTAGACTGCCTGACTTCTGGGAGAGTGTCAGTATATCCCCAGGGGATGGGCCTGTAACCCTGCCCCATAACAGGGCAGGTCTGATACTGACAGGCATCACATTAATTGCATGTGACCCAGCCAGTATCCTCCCCAGGATGATACTCTCAGGTTGTTGCTAGGCCCACCCCTAAATACAGTAACAATGCATCCAGGCTGCAATAGCAAAGTAGGCCTTCATGAGAGAATTTACCCTTCACAGTGCCTGTACCTAACAGGACTTATACTGTGAGGGCCCAATAGAAGGATAGCGGCCGGAGGCTAGGCTATAGAGCTTTGAGGGGATATCGGTCGGTCGGAGTTGGCAGCAAAAATTCGTGAAAATCTTCTGATCAGATTCGGAAGGATTTGCCCATCTCTACTTGTAAGCTGCAAATGTATCAAAGCAACAACGTTTAAATATAGCAGTAATACATTTGGGGTTGATTAATAAGTATATTTGCACAAAGATACAGAAATGGTAATGACTGCAGTAGTCAAAAACATCAATGTGATGTAACTGGTAAAATCCCTATATGGAAAAGGGAAACATAATAAACTGCCCATGACCTGCAATATTATTAAGGGTAGTTAACTAAAGCTATTGGTTAGGTTTTTGTATATGAGCAGGTTAGTGTCAGAACATAAAAACGTATGCAGCCTAGGATAGCCACTCAGAAACATGCAAATTCCCTTTTCTTTTTCAGTGTCTTTATGAGTATGTAAAGGATTTTAATGAAACTAGTACGAGTGTCATCAAACTTCTACTAAATGATCCAACATCTATTTGCTAGCCGCCCAGTTTTATTGGACACACTATCATATTTAGTAAATGTTAAGGCTTATGTAAGTACTGTACTTCAGTATGCTCTCTTAGCTAATAAAAGCAGCCCTGGTTATTCTGATTATTCCATGGTGTACATGCTCTGTTTTTATTGAATGTGCAATATAACATTTTGGTAAGTGGCAGAGTACAGGGAACTATAGCAGAGCACTCCTGTACTGGGGGATGGTGATATAGATGAGAACAAAAATTCAGATGGTGGGGCTACATGCAGCCCCTCTTGCTCTACACCGGTGGGAATAAACCCCCACATCTCATATTGGTAATTGGGCTAGGCAAGGACAACATGCCATCTCATTACGCTCTGCAAGATTACATTTTGCTGACCTTTATACCGCAAACCTGGTAAGCACCAAGGGTTGTACTGCTGCAGATGAACTGCTATGATATGGCAGCATTTATTCTTCCATTCATCAATACTGCTATAACCGATGCAGTCAGTGATAACTTAGGGCCATATTTACTAAGCAGTGTTATGCCATAAGACAACACCCTACATACAGTGCATTATGTTCAATTGAATATGCTGTAGGGTGTTTTCTGGCTATAGAAGGTGGTTTATGGCATTCCACAAATGATACAACAAAGACAGAAAAGCCCAAAGCTACATCCAATATCACAAAAATATACAGTGAAATACATATATATTCTCTTGAAAACGGGTCATTTAGTTAAACCCTTTGGCCAAAGCATTTATATGCCTGCAAGCCACATCAAGGCATGACCAAATTTGCAGGTCCTAACACTACCTGATTAGAATTCTTATTTACCCCTATATTTGGAGGGAGAATGATCACATTTGATCTATCCAAACCCAGCAGCATGAAAAAGACCTTCTTACTTGGAAAGTGAGGAGGGGCGAGCTTAAAGCCTGGGTGGGGGGGGGGGCACTAAACTCCAAACAGCTGAGACCAACTGGAAAAAGTTAATAAACACACAGAATCCCAGCAAGCTCCAGAAGCCCAAAAACATACCACATAATATGTGTGTGTGTGTGTGTGTGTGTGTGTGTGTGTGTGTGTGTGTGTGTGTGTGTGTGTGTGTGTGTGTGTGTGTCAAAAGGAGTGCTACTGGGTGTGGCCAAATGTATACAACAAAAGACAGAAAAGCCCAAAGCTACATCCAATATGACAAAAATATATAGTGAAATACCTATATATTCTCTTGAAAAAGGGTAATTTAGTTAAACCCTTTGGCCAAAGCATTATAAGCCTGCAAGCCACCTAACGCATGACCAAATATACAGGTCATAACACTACCTGAAGAATTTAATTAATTTTTCCAGCTGGTCTCAGCTGTTTGGAGGTTAGTAATCCGCCCCCCACCCCCCAGGGTTTAAGCTCACCCCTCCCCACTTTTCAAGTTAGCAGGTTTTTTTCATGCTGCTGGGTTTGGACAGATGCAAGTCGCCGAGCGGTGCCGAAACGCGTCAGGGACTCTGATAGCGCGATTACGTCACTACGACTCTGCGCACGCACACGAGGCCACATCCAGCGTGTGATTTATACGGCGGCCATTCGGAGTGAAGAGCTGAGTTTCTGGACGGCGAATTTACTACAGACGGCACCCCAGGAATCCGGTGAGCGGTTACTTCAACTGGCAGCCTTGAAGGAGCCCACTGAGACGCAATACCGCAGTGCAGAACCGGATGGTGGTGATATAATCACGAATTGCTTTTTATTCATTTTTATCCTGTGAGTGTGAATCCTCCCCCCCCCCCTTCCCTTCCTTTTTTCATAATAAATACACAGTGTTATGCTATGGGGCGTGCGCTCTCTCTCTTTTTCTGTTTATATATATATATATATATATATATATTTTTTTTTTTTAAATGGCCATAAAAGTAGCTTGGCTGTTCTCTAAAGCAAGAAGGCCATGATTCTCAAAGTCTGTTAATTAAGGAATTTTCAGATCAGCTCAATAGAATGCTAAATTTAACGTCCCCCAAGCTCTACACAATAAGCAGCTTAATGAGCTGCAGTCATGGATGATAACTTGATGCTAGAATTTTACAGATAGAATTTACCCAGGGTGCACTGGTTCCAATAAACCCTAAGTAGACTACCAATACAAAAGTGTTATGGATATTATTTTAACATTTTGTGAGACCAACATATAGATCAATTAATATAACACCGCCAGGATATACAGAATAATACAGCCAGAATCATGGTTTACATTATCATGATACAGTAATATGTCGATAGATATTTTCAGCCCAGTAGAGACTACCACTGGCCTAATTTCAGGGTTTGAAGTAGACTTTTGTTTTTAAGAGCAGTGGTAGCAGCTAATAATTTATTGTGGGAGATTTATGTGCATTGCTGTGTAGGGTATCAACCAGAGATGTTCAATGTTCGGGTTGACATGCACTAGCCATGTACTCATTACCCAGTGAAATACATCATGCATAGTAGATGATTCCTAAGGAAAGGCCTTGGCTGTAGCTCCATTTGTTTCGAGGCTTAAAATATTTGCATCGACTATTTATTGAAAATATACAGAAGCAAAAGAGAAGATCCTCTAATGCAGGATGTAAGGGAGTGTAAATGTACCAATTATAACAGAATTAAGGCCTTCCATTCTGAGATTCAGTTATCTTTGTTTACTGTAAATTAGAGCAAATAGCGTTATGTTACCTAAAACAGTACCAAATGTTATTTGCGTTGACGCTAAGTTAATTATATGCAAAATTAATGGCCCTAATACAGTTCTTTAACATTAGCTTAACTGTATGTAATCTTAGAATAATGGTACATTATCTTCAAATAAGGGGGCGTTATTAAAATATTGGTGTTACTCTCATCCAGACCCTGAAATAGAGGGAGGAGAGAGAATACAGTACCTAGAATAAATGATAAAAGTGCATTAAACAAACGGTTATTAACGTTTTAAGTTATTAACCCCTTAGTAGCCCATGTGGCCAGCTAGTCATGGGTAACCAATGATTGGCTGTCCAGCAAGCGCTACTAAGCAGTTTATAGACTACATACCTTTGTAAGGCTTACAAATGGCTGCCTACAGCGTTTTATGCAATAGCATGAGTTCCTACATATGTGAGGGCATGGCCCATATTAACACTTAAATCAATGGCCAAGAGAGGATAGGTGAGGAAGGGCATCCAATATAAAAATGGAAGACAAACAAAAAAGTTTTAAAGATGTTTTTATTATACCCGATTATTAGTCTACAAGCAAGAGAGAATCAATTGCGTCAATCGAGGTTGAGGATGGGTCATCAAGGGATATGTACATAAATTGATTACAGTAGGCCATTGGGCCCTGGATTAGGCCTCATTTGACGCCTAGGGATTTCATTTTTGCTTCATGTTTTTTCCCTTTGGGCCATCAAGTGGCAAAGACTTGATTCTTTTTTAACATTATTGGAAATTTGGGGGGTGGAAGGGGCTTCTTTGTGATTGGTTATCAGCCCATTGACTTACCACGTTGTAGTAGTTCCTGGGGGTCATTGATCTTGAAGGCTTTAGCGGAGCGTAACATAATTTGGGTGTCAGTTAAGTGTACAATTAATCCCTTTGGTGCCAATGAGGCAACGCAGGATCTCCTCGAGAGGTGCTAGGTAGCCTCAGTGGCACTCAGTACGTTAACAACCACTATATATATATATATATATATATATATATATATATATACATGTAGAGGTATCAGTACCGTGTTGGCCGAGCTTCAATAATCAAAAAAGAATAGACGATACTGTTCTGTGGCTAACAAAATGCTTTTATTTGTGAGAGCTTTAGAGATACATTGTTCTCTTCTTCCGGCGTGTGTGTGTATATATATATATATATATATATATATATATATATATATATAAACAGAATACAAAAGGCGCAAATGAGAGACAACAGGTGAATAGATACAGAAAACCTATTGGATAGAAACGTTGAATGTCCTAATAAGAATTCCTGGACGAGGTAAGACCTATAAATGAGAGAGATGCCAATATGGTGAAGTACGTTTTATAATTCAAATAAAGCGCAAGAAAAATAGCTACATATAATGTAGCAGAAATATTCAGGCATGTCAGGATAAAATCCTATCTGTTAGCTGCAGCAAAGGGGTTGATGATGTAAGGAACCTCTCTCACGATGCACACTGGGGCTCCCTTAGTTGCGCTGTTCAGCGTCACCCTCCTGATCTCGCGATCTTTGGTCCGTGACGTCACAACCCGGAAGTATCACCGATCGCTCCGTCGGCTCCGTCAACTCGCTTGGGTGCACAGTCCCAATAGCCTTAAATAAGGCTTTACAGCAAACAGGCAGGCAAATAAAAGGTCTGTGTATCAGACAGATTTAAGGATATCTTTCCAGAGACCCCTTTCAGTGTCTATGAGAAACTACGTGTGGTGCGTTACCTGAGTGGCTCACAGGAGGCCTGATCCTCCGCTGCAGAGAGCCTGGGGTGATTACAGTCGATCTGATGACAGCACCTCCACCTGGGAGGGTTCCAAGCGCAGTTGCTTAACCCTTTCCCAGGAACACCCAGTAAAGAATAATTATACTCACAGTGATATAACAACTGATCTTTACTGGTAAACACAAACCATACAGGCCTCGCATGGCCGTAACTCACACAGTGCCCCACTGTACAACCACCACCTTATCCACATCCTGGTGTGATTCCCCCAAAGTACTGAGGTGCCCTGGGCACTTAACCACCCGTTGTCCACAGAGCCAAGCCTACCTCAAAGTGTGTGGAGTAGCGCTACCCACAGAATGTCTGCGTGGCCATTGGTGCACTTGTAGAGGGTGATACCTACCTGGGTACCGCCGACTGATGAAAGGATCCGTCTGATCAAAATGAAGACGTCCGTCTCTGCATGGGGTGAACTCCCGTTGAAGTGCCTCACCTTTAAGAGTCTCTCAGGATAGATGGTGGTCTGGTCCCAGACCACAGGGCGCAAGTCACTGTGAGGCATCTTCACTGTGTCATTGACACTATACAGTAATGGTGAAGTGTCCCTATCTAGGGGCCTTCCCTGAAGCAACAACAATTTTTGGTGAGTTGGAGCTTAGCTGGGACCTGGGGGGACTCTAGGCCTAGTCTCAGGGCTAATGGTACCTGAGGCACTACCTCACCCTTCTCTGTCCTGCTATCGACTGACTCGTGGTGCTCCAGCATGCCAAATGTATCCACCTAGTGCTCTGTGGATCAGGAAGTCCAATTGGCTAAACCTGATAATGCTACAGCCTTGGGGGCTGCTGGGACTTTTAGTCCCTCTCTGTCCTTTTCGGAGCCTAGCAATGGCCGCCGCAACTTTTGCTGCACTGCACATGTGCAACCCGTGTCCCGCACATGCACAACCAACATGGCCACCGTCTGCCTCCCCTGTATGTCCCGGTGCTCCTAAGCTCCATCTAGTATCCCGCAGCTTCCCTACACTCGCCGGATGTCCATGCACCTCACGTACATGCGGCACAGGCCCATTACCCATTGCACCTTTGGTAGGTGCCCCTTGATCTCTGTTCGCACTAGGAGACGGTCCATCCATATGATCCTCATTTAGTTTCATCACGGACTCTGAGTTCTCATCGGACCCCTCTAGCTCACTGGCCAATGCTACTGTCTCTATTTCAGGATCATTGTCTCCTACTTGCCGGATGGGTAGTAGATGATTACATTGCCAGACCTTTACCCTGCCACCTGAGTCTCGTAACCGGTAGACAGGGAGGCCCAGCATCTGGGATACAACTTCAAAGACTCCGTCGCACCAATGGTCGGCTAGCTTGTGTTTGCCAGGGATCCCTAGATTGTGCAGGAGAACAGTGTCTCCAGGCTGAATCTCCTGACCTTGTGGCCATTCCGTCGCTTGTTACAGGCATTCAGATGAGCTGAGGCCTTTTCCGCTAGCTGATTGGCGTGTTGCAGGATGTCTTGGAGCCGTTACACATATTTGTAGTTCGTCCTGTTGGGTACCCCATTGCGGTAGATACCCTCAGAAGAAATGTCCACAGGCAGTCGTGCCTCTCACCCAAACATCATAAAAAATGCAGTGAATCCAGTGGATTCACGTCTGGTGCCGTTATAAGCGTGCACCATCGCTTCAACGTGCTTGCTCCACTCTGCCTTCTGGGAGCCCTTTAGGGTGCCGAGCATGTCGAGTAGGGTTTGGTTTAACCTGTCCGACAGAGCATCTCCCTCAGGATGGTATGGAGTCGTTCTGGACTTGTCAATATTGAGCAGCTTCAGCAACTCTCGGATGAGCTTGCTTTCGAAGTCCCGCCCTTGATCCGAGTGTATGCGATTCGGTAGCCCGTAGTGTACGAAGTACCTCTCCCATAGAGCCTTAGCCACTGTGACGGTCTTCTGGTCTTTGGTGGGGAAGGCTTGGGCGTAGCGGGTGTAGTGGTCCGTGATCACGAGCATATTCCTGATACCCCTCAAGTCTGGCTCAATTCACAGAAAATCCATGCAGGTGAGGTCTAAGGGGCCAGAGCACTTCATATGGGCCATTGGAACATTGCTCAGGTAGGCAGTGTTTTCCACTTGATACACTGCAAGCATGTGCAGCAATGGTGTTCTAGCGATTCCCTCATCTTGGGCCAGAAGAACTGGTCTCGTATCAAGCCGAAGGTCTTATCAACTCCCAGATGTCCATGGTCATCATGTAGGGATCGTAGAACCATATACTGTAGGTTCCTGGGTAGAACCAGCTGCCTCCTATCCGGATGGCTGTGCTAAGGAACCACCCGATAAAATAGACCCTTACAAATCTGGAACTTGTCCCATTCTCACATTATAATAGCGACTGTGTCAGTGGGAGCACGCTTCACCAATAAGGGTTTGTCTTATTGCATGGCCTGGCGTATAGCTCCAGCCACTGGATCCTGTATCTGGCGCAGCACCAATTCTTTCCAGGTATCTTGGGTAAAATTTATGCCTTCTGGGTGGCAGTAGGCTGCATGGATCCGCATCCCAGTGAGTCGGCAACTCTCAGCTCAGAGAACACCACTTTGTCCTCCACTATGGCGGCAGTCGAGCACATGGCCTGAATCCCAGGTTCAGGGATTTCTTCCCAGAGGCCGTCTTCCAGTGTTATGCTCAGCCCAGGTCTCCTTGACAGAGCATCGACTTTTTAAAGGCCCCGGTTTATACTTCAAGGTGAACTGATAATTGGAGAGGGCCGCTAGCCACCTGTGGCCAGTGGCGTCCAGTTTGGCGGACGTCAAGATATAAGTCAACGTGTTGTTGTCCATTCGTACCTTGAAGGAAACTCCATACAAGAAGTCGTTGAGTTCGTCAATTACTGCCCACTTGAGGCATTCCAGCTTGTGGATGGGGTAATTTTGCTCGCTGGGGGTCAAGCTACAGCTCTTATACGCCACTGGGCAAAGACCAGTAGGGGTACTTCTTGTACAGCACAGCTCCCAATCCGTTGAAGCATGCATCTACATGGAGGATATATGGTTGCTCGGGATCAGCGTAAGCTAAAACGGGTGCTTCTGTTAAGCTCTTCTTGAGGTCAGTGAACGCCTTTTCACAGGCTGATGTCCACTTGTCTCCAAAGGGTAGAATTCTCTGGGTATATTTTCAGAAGATTGTTGAGGACCTTGGCCTTGCTGGAATAGCCTTCCACGGAGCGGCGGTAGTATCTGCAGAATTCCAGGAATGACCATAGTTCCATCATGTTTTCTGGTCTGGGCCAGTTCACCACGGCTTTGGCCTTAGCGGAGTCGGTAGCCACTCTGTCAGTAGACACAATGTGACCCATGCAGGTGACTGAAGTGCGGCAGAACGGCATTTGTCCAAAGACAACTTCAGGTCTTCCTTGCCCAGTCTATCTAACACTTTCAGGAGGTGTTCCTCGTGCTCTTCGAGAGTTCTTCCGAACACGATGATGTCATCAAGATAAACTAAGCACTCATGGGGATTCAAATCCCCAATAGTCTTCTCCATCAGCCTCTGGAAAGTCACCGGGGGCACCACAAATGCCTTGGGGCATGCAGGTAAACTGGTAGAAACCGAGAGGACAAACGCTGTCTTCTCCTTGGTCTTCAGAGCTCATAGGTACCTGGTAGAACCCAGTCCTCAGATCCAGCACGCTGAATGACTGGCTTCCCGACAGCATGTTGAGGATCTCTTCGATCCGCGGCATAGTGTACTGGTCTGGGGACTGTACGACTATTCAGGGTCCGGTAGGAGTTAGGAGCTACTGTAGATAAAGGACCGGGAGGTCAGAAACGTCGCTCCCCCATTCTTGTACTGACCTCTTATGCTTGCCTGATGCATTAAATCTAATTTATATCTACCAGAGAGTGCTGCAGCATTCTTAACTTTTGTGATATATATATATATATATATATATATATATATATATATATATATATATCTGTCGGTGGGTGGCTGTCTGTGGGTGGGTTTACTGGCTATGCATCTTAACCCAGGCCGTGCTCAAAGCTGTGGAATGCAGCAAGAATAAGCTTATAGGGGACCATGTTATATGGCTTTGAAGCAAAAGGTGGCACTGTGGTACTCATTTGCATGTCATTTCCCAGAATCCCTTGCTGCAGTGGAAGCACTGTGTGCTGGGTGATAATGTTTTAAGACATGCAGATGAGCATACAGTAATATTTCCATTTGCTATTTGCTACACTGTGGAGGGTTTTTACCTTTTACACTTTTTTTTACCCACCATAACGTAACTAAGTGTGGTGAAACCTAACCCATGCTTCATTTTGCAAAGCCAGTATAACCAACCCCACACTGATGAGACCCATTAAGGTCGAAATGGCTGTCTGTGGGTGGGTTTTACTGGCTATGCATCTTAACCCAGGCTATGCTCAAAGCTTTGAAATGCAGCAGGCATAAGCTTATAGGGGACCATGTTACATGGTTTAGAAGCAAAAAGATGGCACGCGTTATACTAATCTACAGTGTTCGACAAATCACCCAAAAATCTACTCGCCCAACCAAAAAAATCTACTCGCCACCTAGTCCCGCCCCCAACCCCGCCCCCAACCCTAGTCCCCGCCCCCAACCCCGCCCCCCAACCTCGCTTTAAAATAAAATATATAAATAAAATACATTTAATAAATTCCTAGTCAGAACAACATTAGTTTTTGACAAATGTATTTATTGTATTACATTATACTACAATTAGTCCTTGTTACATGTGTGTGTGTTTAAATGTCGGATCTAGAAATAAAAGCCAGATGTGAATGACTAGTTTCCTGAACCCCTTAACCAATGTCTGGATGTCCCCGCTTCACAATATCTAAAGCAGCAATCCCACCTGGGATCTTACCTGATCCGCAGTCCCTCAGTGTCCAGGTACGCTCATTCTCGCAATGTTATACATTGGGGAGGTGTTCATTACCTGTCTTCTGGGTTAGGGGGGGGTTCCGATGTCATCCGTGTGAAGCTTGAGCCAGATCTGGAAGAAAGCAGTATAGGGTAGTTAAGATTTCGGTGTAGTATAGGGCAGTTAAGATATATAGGGTAAATAAGAGATCCAGAGTGTGAGTGACAGAGAGAGAGAGTGTGGGGGGAGAGAGAGAGAGTGTGGGGGGAGAGAGAGAGAGAGAGAGAGTGGGGGGGGGGGGGGGAGAGTGTGGGGGGGAGAGAGAGAGTGTGGGAAGAGGGAGAGAGAGTGTGGGGGAGAGGGAGAGAGAGTGTTGGGGAGAGGGAGAGAGTGTTGGGGAGAGGGAGAGAGAGTGTTGGGGAGAGAGGGAGAGAGAGTGTTGGGGAGAGAGGGAGATAGAGTGTGGGGGAGAGAGGGAGAGAGAGTGTGGGGAGAGAGAGAGAGAGTGGGGGGGAGAGAGAGAGAGAGAGTGGGGAGAGAGAGGAGAGAGAGAGAGAGAGAGAGAGAGAGTGGGGGGGGGAGAGAGAGAGAGTGTGGGGGAGAGAGAGTGTGGGGAAGAGGGAGA